>NW_027643135.1:0-4995 GCF_032717465.1 Coenobita brevimanus | reverse complement strand
CTAAGAAAGTTGACAATTTCTCTAAATTGAGAAAATTAATGATCTTGGAGAACTTTACTGGTATAATAGACAAGGATGTTGCTACTCAATAGAGAGAAAGATTTAGATAATTTTCAGCTGAGGCCGTTGTTGTAGCAACAATTATAGTATAATTCATAAACATGAACGTAAGCCTGAGTACTTACTAAGGGTAGGAGAGTGAACTAACCAGTTTTTGTGAACCCTTCTTTTAAAAGGCACGTTAATGTCAAGTGACACCTGGCTGGGAACACTGCAACACCAGATGTGTTAGTTCCACAAAAGTAAGTGAGGACAGTGTTGCCAGAGGGCTTAAGAAAAAGTGTCAGATTTTGAGCAGTATTGCCAGAAAACGATTCCTGGAGGATTGGTGCTGAAAAAACGAGGGAAAGGTTCCGTCGTGAAACCAATTACTTTGGTAAACTCTTGCGGATTTTTTGACGCCAACAGAGAGCAGCCACCCGCAGGTATTGTAAAAGGTAGTCAGACACCTCCCCCCAGCAGGCAGCATACCGTTGATAAGGCCAGAATGGAACAATCAGTGGTTGATAGACATGGGCACTGGCAATGCTAATGTTGAGATTGGGCTTGGTGATACCTTATTTGCCCAGTTAACTGATTCAGACGTTGATGATTCTCCCCAGATTGATGTAAGTGCAAGGTTAGCTGATATGCAAATATCTGACCCGGATGTTGCCACCTAAAATGACTCAGCATATAGAGAAGATGAATGTGGGTCTGAATTGACCAAATAATGTGTTAATCCTACTTCCCCGCCCCATCGACGTATGGGTATGCTGTAACCATTTTTTGCATTTGCCAGCGTCCCGGCGATCCCACTCAGTACATCGTGCAATTGCAAGGTCCCTAATTTGCACAGGTTTCAATTCTCTCGCGTGATTTTTCGTATGCAGCACGGGACACCTTCCTCTATTCCTCTACAAGATGCCAAGAAGCCAATGCCTTACACCGCATAACCTCCCCCTCTCCCCTCACGCCATTGCCTTTGGCAAGTGACCTGTTAACAGTGACCTGGCTAGTAAAGATATTCAGGGCCAGAGTGACTTCCCAATCGATGACAATGTGGAGGACAATGTTTATATAGCATTAGAAGAAGAAACAGCCAGAAATAATGATCAGGAAATGTGGCAAAAAAAGATCAGGTATGGTGATTAGTTAGTGAGTGAAACAATGCTTATAATGCCTTTATTACTGCTTGAAAACCAATATACTCTCATACTACATATACATTCGTACCAAGTAAATAAATAAATACCGTTTATGAGTGGATAAAAGAGTTACCTTCCCATCGAACGCGTTTGCTGTGGTGCCAGCATGTTAGAAAACCCAGTCAGGTAAGGAGGAACTCCTACCTGGATTGGGTATTTTAAACCTCAGGTGAGCGATTTCTCTATGAATTTTCGATGTTTCTCATCAAAAGCGAAGGTTTTAGCCAAAAAAAAATTTTTTTGAAAATACCTCGGGACTGGGGGATGTCGGAGGTGCGGAAAACCTCGGGACGTGACGGGTTAATGCGAAGGCAGAGACCTCCTAGTGTTACTCATGATTACGAGTGGGAGGCTGTACATCAGGTGGTGGTTCCCAGACCATATAGGCAAAAAATTATGTCCATTGCTCATGATGTTTCTTTTTTGTAGGTCGTTTTTAGGGGTAAGGAAAACTCTTTCCCGCATCTGGCAGCATTTTTACTGGCCTGAAATCCGTCGAGATGTCTCCCGGTTTTGTAGGTTATGTCACACCTGTCAGCTAGTAGGTAGTAGTAGTTGTTGTTGTTCCCTAGGCAGTTTTGGTCAACAGCCCTTGGCCCTAAGGAAGGCCACAGCCGAGATCGGGCTTTCCCACAGTGCTCTCAAGGAGTGTAGGTGCTGTTGGCGTAAGAGATTGTGTGCACGTGGTTCTCTTCATAATGTGCTTAATAGTATGGGGTGCTGTGTTACATCCTGGACAGGCATCATGACGGAGTCATCCAGCCTTCTTCTGATAACTTGAGAAGGCTGGATGGATGCCCACATCTCAGCCTGGCCAGGTGGACCCTGTCCTCAATGGGAGATAGGAATCAAAAGTGTGGATACATCAGGAGGCCAAACATGCAGCTGCGTGTTGTCTTAAGTGACTGAATGGAGCAGTGAGTGATCTGGCATGGATATCCTTCTGGAAGCTGGTCTGAGGCGGGTGAGGAGGAAAGAGTTGACAGTGCTTGTGTATGATATCCTGTGCTGGGTGTTGTTTTGATGTCTTTTGGTGTGTGTGGATGTGCTGCCACGTGCAGTACAAGCAGATGTTGTGGGTTTGTGGAGGCTGCAGCGAGACTTTTGGGTGCCTCTCATGTCTAGATGATCCTTGACTTTGAGGACTTTGGGGTCTTGATGTAGATGGTCTTTGGGTACTGTAGTAACAGTGCAGCCTGTGATTATTTTTAAGGCCTTGCTCTGTATGGTCTGTAGGAGTGTTGTAGTGTGTTTTAGTGAGGTTAGGAGTCCCAAGCAGGGCTTGCATAATTCATCACTTAACGTATATATTGTTTATATACTGTGGTGGTGGTTTCTTTGTTGTGTCCAAATGTTTGTTTGGGCAAGTGACCTCTGGCTACTGAGTCTTGGTGTTAATTTATCTTTAATGTTTGTGATGTGTTGTTTTATACGACATTGATGTATTGTATGTTACATCAAGGATTGTGTGTGTGTGTGTGTGTGTGTGTGTGTGTGTGTGTGTGTGTGTGTGTGTGTGTGTGTGTGTGTGTGTGTGTGTGTGTGTGTGTGTGTGTGTGTGTGTGTGTGTGTGTGTGTGTGTGTGTGTAGGGGGAGTGTTATTTGTGGTGAAGTGTGGAATGTGACTGTGTTCTGTTGTCCAGTTTTGTGAGAAGGGTCATGTAGATTTGGCTGGGGCTATTTTGAGCCTGTTTGTGGTGGGACCCTATCTATATAGTGTGTTTGAGGTAAGGTTGGAGGATGTGTGCGGCTGTGGCTCATGTTTTGGTGTGTACATGTGTTATGTCGTCAGTATAGGAAGCCATGTGTATCTATGGTGTGTGGGGTGTGAGTATGTCGTGCACGCATAGGTTAAAGAGTGTAGGGGATAAAACAGATCCCTGGGGGACACATTTTGTGAAGTTTCTGATGTTCGAAGACTTGACCCGGCAAATGCTGTCATATGTGCACATCTGCCTGTTAAGTAGTTTGCCAGCCATCTTTTTGTGTTATTGTGCATGTCAAAGTTGAATATCTTTTTGTTTGTGGGACAGTGGCGGCGTGGATGGCATCAAAAGCTTTCCTAATGTCTAGTGTGACTAGGAGTGTTCTGTGTGGCGGCCTAGCTGAATTCATGCTATCAGAAACTCCCTGTGTAAGGTCTGTAAGTAGAGTGTGTTTGTGAAGTGTAGTGGCTCAAAGCCATGTTGTGATGGGGGCTTAGTGTGTGGAGGTGTAACTAGTTGTAGTGGCCCGCCGTTCAGTGACTTTTGGAGGGGGTGCAGCAGAGTGAGGATGGGGCAGTGTGAGAAAGGTAATGAGGGGTCTTTGTTGGGTTTGGGGACAATGTTGATAATGCCATGCTTCCAGATGTTGGGTGCATTATGTTGTGTGAGTAGCTGTAGTTTGATATGTTGGTGAGTGCTTGTATGCTCTGTCGTCCAAGGTGTTGTGTTTGCGTTGTCTGGTCCACAGGCAGACGAGTGCTTAGGGTTGCTAATTATGTGCTTCGCCTGGTTGTAAGTGAAAGGTGCGAAGTCTGGGTCTGTGGGGAACTGTCTCTTACATCGGATGTATTACGTTTGTCGTCGTGATGGGGGTTTAGATGGCTGACATGTGAAAAGTGATTGATGAGAGTGTTTGCTTGTTGTTTGTTTGAAGGTATGGTGTCTGTTGTTGTGATGGCAGTGTGTGATTGTGTAGGGTTGCTGTAGGAGAGTGTGATGCTATTAAGTGTTTTGTATAGTTTGTTGGTGTTTGTTTTGTGGTCAGGTGTTTGGAGATAATTATTCTAGTTTAGTGTTTGCTGTTCTGATACTTTATTGTTTATTTGAATGTTGAGTTCTTGTATTTGTTGTATGGTGTCTTGTGTATGGGGTGTTGGGGAGTGTCGTAGCGTGTCCCGTTGACTGATAAGGCCTTGAATTTCTGGTGTGTTCTGTTGCTTCTAGGGATGTGTCTTTTGTCTATGTTTTGCATAATTGTATTGAAAGTGTACACAGCAGTGTTGATGTTTGTGATGGATGTACTGTTTAATGTTTCAAAGTGTTGTTCTGTTTCAGTAGTAGTAGTAGTTGTTCCCTAGGCAGTCTGGCCGAACAGCCCCGAGTCCCTTAAGAAGGCCATGGCCGAGACCGGGCTTTCCCACAGAGCTCTCAAAGAGTGTATGTTGTGTTGTTGGCGTAGGTGATCGTGTGCAATGCAGTCTTCCACAATGTGGTATGGGGTGATGTGTTGCATCCTGGACAGGCATCAGCGATGGAGTCATCCACCTCTTCTGCAGCGAAGAGGGCTGGATGGGTGCCCAAGCATCTCAGCCTGGCAAGGTGGACCCTGTTCTCACGAGGGAAGATAGGATTCAGAAAAGATGGATGTCAGGAGGCCGTGCATGCAGCTGTGTGTTGTCTTTAAGTGACTGAATGGAGTGGCGAGTGACGGAGTGTGGATATGCTGCTGGAAGCTGGTCTGAGGTGGGCGAGGGGGAGAGATGACAGTATTTGTGTATAATCGTGTGCCATAAGTGTTGTTTTGATGTTCCTTGGTGTGGGGTGGACAAAAGGTTGTGAAGGCCTCCCAGCTGGGCTCTCATATAATTAGTGTATGAGTGTCTGTGGCCAGCTGGGGGAATTCTGTTTTTGGTAGTGATGATGATTGGGAGGTGGTCAAAGCCAAGGTTTTTGACCACTCTCCAGGATGTTGTGTGGGCGAGGTTTGGGGAGCGAAAGGTGATTTCAGGGGATGATCGGTAAGAAGAGGGCTTAGTGTGGGA
>NW_027643134.1:0-14985 GCF_032717465.1 Coenobita brevimanus | reverse complement strand
CCTGTGTGTTTCATGTGAATTAAATACGAACTTGTATGGTATGAAATTATCTTATTATCATATTCACAAAATGTTGTTGTTTTCAGCATATTGTCAGGCAGAACATTGTTTATGTACCAACAATGACTGTGCACAGCGGCCATAATCACCGCGTCTGGTTCATCCCAGCAACTGAACGAAACCTGGTGAAGTTCCATACCTGTCAGTGTTACCAGATGCTGAGAACATTACACCACCTCGCTGGTGGATGGGGTATTTCTGTCCGATATGTCCACAGCTGTACCTCTCATGGCACTGCCTTGAGATGACAATACTCCTGTCTGCTGATGCCAAGAAAGACCTCCTCACTGATGCATTTGTCCGTAGACACAAAGCAGGCAGCTGGAATACAGTGTCAGCCAATCAGTTTGGGGATTAAACAGCAGTAAAGATCAGAAAACGAGGCCTGGAAGGCATCATGTTGTCCCTGGCTTAACCTGCCCCATCCCAGCAGATTTTTAACCAGTGACCTTCCCCAGTCCTGGCGGATTTTAGATTTTTTTTTTTTTTTTTTTTGCTACAACCTCCACTTTTTATGAGAAATATCGAAAATTCATAGAGAAATCACCCACCTATGCTTTAAAATGCCGGTACAGGTAACCATACCTTCACCTAACTGTGTTTTCTATAGGGCCTGGCTCCAGAGGAAACGTGTTCTATGGAAAGGGTAACTATTCCAAACCACTCATACTAGGTAGGCTATATTTTTATTTGTTTGATACGAATTTATTTGTAGCACAAGAGTATATTGGTTTTCACACAGCATTAGGTGGCTGTTGTGTATATTATGCGCAATGACATATCTTGCTCTCGTTTTCTTGAACTCGATTCTTCTAAATTCTCTACACTCTGGTTTTGGCTTTCCTGTCATTCTCTGACTAAATATATCTGCGCTGTTTACTTATCCCCTAATTCTACTATCAAAAATTCTTTAACTATCTTACTTCAGTGATGGAGCACATTCTATCCATTTTTCCTTTCTCTGAAATCTCCATTCTAGGAGATTCCAATGTTCACCACCACCTTTGGCTCTCCTCTCCTTTCACTAATCACCTGGTGAACAAGCCTACATCTTTTCTATCTAGACCTAGAGCAGCTTGTACAGCACCCTACCCATATCCCTGACTGCCTTGGAGAGCTCCAAGATATATGACCTCTTCCTTACAACTAATCCTTCTGCTTACACTGTTAATCTTTCCTCTCCATTAGGCTCCTCCAATCACAACCTTATCACCTTAACCTGTCCTATCGTGCCAGTATAGCCTGTGGACCCTCCAAAGAAATGTCATCTGTGGCACTTTGGAGCTGCGGATTGGGAGGCCCTCAGGCAGTACATCTTTGACTTTTTCCTGGAATGATTATTGCTTCCATTGATAGGAGCCATCTGAGTGTGCCTCGCACATTATGGAGGTTATTCTCTCGGGTATGGAAGCATACATTCCTTTCTCATATCCTTTGACTAATGCAAGAAAGCCTTGGTTTAATCATGTTTGTTCTAATGCTGTCTGTAACAAGGAGAGGGGCTATAAAAGGTACCGGAGCCAATCCACCCCCGAATCACATCTTGTTTATGTTTCTGCCCGGAATCGTGCTAAGTCTGTTCTTCGCTCTGCTAAAAATAATTTCATCCATACTTAATGCTCTCAACTCTCCGACTTGAATTATTCCCGCTCCTTCTGGCACCTTGCCAAAAACCTTTCTAACAACTTAACCTCATCATCCTTCCCTCCTCATTTGTACTCTGATGGTTCTATAGCTATTTCTTCTACTGATAAAGCAGACCTCTTCGCTCAAACTTTCTCCTCCAGTTCCACCTTAGATGCTTCCGGTGCTGTTCCTCCATCACTTCCCCCCTCTGACTTCCTCATGGCTGACATTAAAATTTCTTCAGCTTATGTATTTTCTGCCATCACAGGCCTTAATACTTACAAGGCAAATGGGCCTGATAGGGCCCTCCTGTTGTCCTCAAGAATTGTGCTTCTGTGCATACGCCCTGCCTAGAGTAAACTCTTTTGTCTTTGTCTATCAATTTGTATCTTTCCTTCTTGCTGGAAGTTTGCTCTCATTCAGCCAGTCCCAAAGAAGGATGACCATTCCCAACCCTCTAACTATCGTCCAGTTGTTCATGTATCTCAAAAAGTTTTCAAGTCAATTCTTAATAGAAAAATTTTAAAGCATCTTTCCTATCACAACCTTCTTTCTGATCATCAGTATGGGTTCCATCAGAGATGCTCCACTGGAGATCTTCTCACCTACCTTTCAGACTCCTGGTCATCCTCCTTTTGGGACTTTGGCGAAAGCTTTGCCATTGCACTTGACATTTCAAAGGCTTTCGATCGAGTCTGGCATAAATCTTTAATTTCCAAACTGTCCTCTTATGGTTTCCATCCTTCTATCTGTGCCTTCATTTATAGCTTCCTTTCTGGTCATTCTATAGCCGCTGTTGTAGATGGCCATCATTCTTCTCCTAGATCTACCAACAGTGGTATTCCTCAGGGCTCTGTCCTATCACAAACTCTCTTCCTTTTATTCATCAACGACCTTCATGGCTGTACATCTAACATCATCCACTCGTACACTGATGACTCCACTCTTCACCTTTCCAATCGGTTCCCACAACGTCCATCTCAGCAGTTACTTCAACAAACAAGGGATGAAGCTATGGCACACCAAATGTCTGACATGACTCGTATCTCTGACTGAGATAAAAATAATCTTGTTTTTAACGCATCAAAGACTCAGTTCTTCCACCTATCAACCCGACAAAATCTTCCACAGGTGTACCCACTAACGTTTAATAATATTCAGCTTAATCCTGCATTATCCTTGATCATGCTTGAGTTTCATTCACTCGGAACTTATTTTGGAGAGATTATATTACATCTCTTGTAAAATCTGCTTCCAAGAGATTAGGTGTGCTAGGCCGACTCCGTTCCTTCTTTATCCCTGAATAATAGTTGCCTCTATACACGGGTTTTATCTGCTCCTGTTTAGAGTACAACTCTTATGTGTGGGGAGGCTCCCCACATGCAGTTCTTCTCAATAGGGTGGAGTCAAAGGCTTTTCATCTCATTAACTCTCCTCCTGTTACTGGCCCCCTTCGACCTCTGTCTCTTTCCCGCATTGTTGCATCTTTATCTCTTTTCTATCGCTACATCAATGGTCACTTCTCCGTCTGAACTGTCTGCTTGCATTCCTCCACCTCTACGATGGGCGCATAGCACCCATCTAGCAGCAAACTCTCATCCCTTTTTGTCCAACTCTCTAATGCAAGAGTTAACCATTACTCCCAGTCCTTCATTTATGCAACAGGTCAGCTCTGGAACTGTCTCCCTCTGTCTGCATTTCCTCCTAGCTATGATCTCCAATCTTTCAAAAGCAGGCAGCTTGAAATGAATGGATCTTGAATTTGGCTCTCTCTTGTATTTTGTTTTTCTCTTGGATTGAACAGTTGTGGGCTTGTGGCCTTTGGTTCCTTCTTCCTAGCATAAAAAAAATATATAAGTGTTCTTTCACTTACCAAACACATCAATATACAGCACCTTATTTGGCAACATTACCTGATCATAATTTCTGATTGTTTCTTCCTGTAATGCTACATAAACTTTGTCCTCCACATTGTCATCTATTGGGGACACACTCTGGCCTTGAATTTGGTACTGTGGCGTGACTTGTCTTTACTGGCCAGGTCACTGGTAATAGGTGAGTTGCCGAGACATTGGCGTGCAGGGGGGGTGAGGTCATGCGGGTAAGGCATTGTCCCCACCTGGCATCAGGTAGAGGAAGGTATCCCGTGTATATGTACCAAAAATCATGCGTGAAATTTGAAAAATGTGCAAACGACAGACCTTGCAATTGCGGCACATTTATATACATCAACGGGAGTCAGAGTGACAAAACGTTCAGATGTATATATACGTCAATAGGAGTCGGCGGGGTAAGTGGCAGATTGGACTGAAGCGTTCCCAATATGTGCTGATGTTTTCGACATACTTGATCATTGCTTCTCTCCAGACGTGTCCAGCAGCTCCAGTGAGATGCCACATAAGGAGGAAGGTGTGAAGAGATGTAAACTTGATGAAAGTTGATTTGGCAAATGTTCCCACCCCCTTGAGAAAGTCAGTGATGTCCTGTACAACATCTCAAATGGACAAGTGGTTCAGACAATGGTCAGTGTGACAGACTCAGTAATGCTAGGTGCACCAGTGGTAGCTGCTTTCCGTAACTCACTTTCAGCTGGATTCCATGCAAGACTCAGTTCACCAATGCACACTATGAACCATCTAAAGTGAGGCATAGAAATCAGTGGCAAAGTGGTCTTTGACTTGGAGTCCATGAATGTCTTCTGGTAGTTGGTCAGCAGTGCGGGATGGAACTATTGCCAGTATTCGGCTGTGAACTATGTGCTATTCAACCTTCACTTATGGATGAGTATGGGTGCCCTAGAAAAAGGGACAAAGCAGTGTTAGTTCACAAACTTGGAGTCAGACAATGCCAGCCTCAAGACCCCAACGTAATCATCGTAGATGCTTAGCAGCTATTGTATCATTTGGTGTGGCCATGTGGAGGAAGTGTCAAGGAGCTGGCAGAGTCACTGAAGTTGAGGCTTTAACAGTGTGATGCCACAGAGAAAATCTTGGTCTTTGGCCGTCATGTTGAAATACATGCCAAGGGTTGGGTCCACCACATTTAACCTACACTTCAATAGCTCCCTGCCTAGTCGTGAGGCAGTGATGTACAAACACAAGTGTGGTTTGCCACGTCTTCTCGTTACATTAATTTGGGATCTGGGGTGACAGCAGAGATGATGGCATATTCTTGCACGATGAAGCAGACAGCATCATCAGCTATTTGCTTCAAGTCGCGGTTGATGGTCGGCAGGAAGTCAGGGTTCTCAGTGACGACACTGACATCTCTGTTCTGCTGGTCTATTGGACATGGCGCTATGATCAATTGGATCATACAGATGGAGCAATGAAATGGTGTTGTCCTTGATATTAATGCCTCATGCATTAACCTAGGAGACAGAGTGTGTTTGCAGTTGACGGGAGTCCATGCAATAATTGGCTTTGGTACCATGTCCCATCCATCTGGCAAAGACAAGGCTTCCGTCATGAAGACAGTGAAGGTGGGAGACTTTCCGGGGTAGTTTGACGTGTTGGGTGTGGAGACTGCCACTGAAGAGAACCTCACGGTAGTTGGACATCAATTCTTTGCCTCACTGTATGGATAACCTGCAGGCAACTTAGTGACTCACACTCATTACAGAGTGTGCACCCACAAGCAGGGGAAACCACTGTGCATCATGTCAATGCCACCAACCGACCAAAATCTTTACCTCTAAGTGAAACATGTTCACCTGCAGTTGTTTCAACGGAAAGCAGCAGACAAACAGGGACCTCCAGATGTCTTTACCTCTGAGTATGGCTGGGAACTTAGGGAAGGAATAGCTTTTCTCTGCATCCACAGTGATCCACCAGGGCCACTGCTTCTCATGAACGTGATCGCTCCTGCTGCCAAGCGAAAGGCAATGCATGTAAACAAGGAAAATGTAGCTGTCACCACAAAAAACTAAGTTGCACAAATTACTGTCAATGCACAACTGGCGATATGTGCTGCAATCCCTTCACAAAGACAGAGGAGGAAGAGGACAATGAAGAATATGTGTATGAACATGAACATGATAAAGATAAAAATCAGGATGAGACAGGGGACGATGAGTTGGATGACTGATAATCATGATCTTGACCTCTGATGGCCAATATATCATCCAGTGTTGAATAATATAGTTTTCTATATAAACTTGTATATTGAGTTTTGTATATAAACATGGTAGGTGGGGACACCCATCATCCACCCACTTAGATGTAGCGGTACTTTGTTTTTAGGATAGCTCTAACTTGAGTGGCCAAAACCAAATGATTTCCAGTAAACCAGGGAAGCATTTACAACTTTGGGTTGGTAACCTTATAACAAACCAACACATGTTCCCTATGTGAGCAACAGAGTGAGTTGCTGGAGGGTTAGTGCCCGCTCCTCAGGAAAACTGCTCTAGGTAAAAACACAAACAAGAAGCCTCGGACAAGGACTGACCAAAAGGTGACGACTAAGGACCGAACAAAGAATTGCACGGTACGGATAGCTACATGGAATATAAGGGGTGCAAATGATGACGGTGAAAGAAAGATTTTCCAGGTGCTTGAGGGTGCAGAAGAGTGGATTATATGTGGATTAAAATATGAAACTAAATGGGGAGGTAGAGAGTGTGCCAGGATGGGAGTTTGAATGGGGTGTATTTGTGGGAGTAGGGGTGAGGAAATGAGAAGGCAACAGAAGGAGTGTGTATTGTTGTAGGTAACAGATGGAGGGAGAATATAAAGAGAGTATGGGATCATTTGGCCAAAAGATTGTGTGGAGTAAGATTGATAGTTGGACTACAAATGTGGACGATTGTGTGTGTGTGTGTGTGTGTGTGCGTGTAACACAAGATCGATGCACAAGCAGAGTGAGAGAGGAGTTCTGGACAAATGTGGAAGCATGCATGGAAAAGTTTGAAAGGAATGACAGAGTGTTTTTGCAGCTGGAGATTATAAATGGAAAAAGTAGGGAATGTGAAGGTGGATGGAGTAGTGGGTGAGGTAGGGGTGTGTGCCTACAGAGTTGGATGAGAATGGCAGTGCTTTAGTAGGACATTTGTGCCGGGAAGGGGCTTGATGATAGCCAATACCCTCTTCCAGGAACAAGATGATCCATAGGCTATACGTGGCGAGTGATGAGCAAGGTGGGCGGTGAACTGAATGAACGAAAAGCAATGATTGATTTTTGTGTGTATGGGTGAAAGGATGAGAAGAGTGTGTAATGGATGCAAGAGTATATAGGGGTTGGGGAGTGGACTCTTCGGACCCACCATTTGGGTGGTGGTCATAATCAAAGTCTAAATGAACTGAAGAAATAGAAGGGAAGGACAGGGAAGTGAAGTTCAGTACAAGGAAAGGTGGAGAAGAAGTTACGAAGAGGATGGAAAAAAGACAAAATATAAGAGGGAAGTGGAGAGGAGCAATTGGGTAAATAGGGATTGGAGCAGATAGGGGATGTAGGAAGGTTAGCTGTGCAAAGACATTCACAGAAGAAATCTGTACAGCATGAAAAGCAGTTGTGTGGGGAGTGAAGAGAAGACGAAGAGGAGGTGCAGTAGGAACATGTGCATGGTGGGAATGAAGAGTTGAAAGAGGCCGTGGCACAAAGAAGAAAGCATGACAGTGTTGAGTGGATGAGAAACAGGGACGTGGAAGAAGTCGACAGACTGAAGAGAGACTTATACATAGAGAGGGAGGAGAGAGGTGAAAAGATTAGTAAGAGAGAGTAAGAAGAGAGTGGAGGAGGGAAATTGGAAGGAACTTGAGTTATAAAGAATGGAAGGAAATGTAAGAAAATGTTTCGGAAAGAGGTAAGGAGGGTTAGACAGGGTGCCAGAGATGTTAGCTAGGGAATGAAAGATAAAAATGATACGAATACTGTACTAGTGGAGAAGTGAGAGAAAAAGTGAGCAGATGGAGAGAACACTATAAGGAATAATTGCTGAACATAGAGAATGAAACTTAAATGCGAATGTAGGTGGCTGGAGAATGGCTTGTAAGAAGGAGGGATGTAAGAAGAGAGAAAGAAATCAGTAGAATGGAAGTTGTGGAAGCAATGAAGAAAGTTAGAATGGGGAAAGCCCCTGGGAACTGATGGAGTGGGTGGTGAAATGCTGAAACATGGGGGAGAGATAGTAGCAGAATGGATGCTGGAACATGTGCAGATTGGCCTGGGAGGAAGGTAGTGTCCCGGAGGATTAGGAACCAGGAACAATTATTCCTCTGTACAAAGGAAAATGGGAAAAAGAAAGTGTGTGGTAATCATAGGGGCATTTGTCTTAGCTTGGTGTTATAGGAAAACTACATGTAGTAGGATACTTATTGGACAGAGTTAGGGAAATAACAGAAGCATTAGTTGGAAAAGAACAGGGAAGTTTTAGGAAGGGAAAAGGTTGTGTAGATAAGATGATCATTCTTAGATCTTAAGTGAAAAAGTTTTAGAGGAAGGGAACGAAGTTGTATGAGGCATTCATGGATTTGGAGAAAGCATGTGACAGGGGTGGATAGACAAGGATTGTGGAAAGTATTAAGAATATATGGATAGGTTGGGAAGTTGTTGAAGAAGAGTATATGTATGAGCGTGCTAAGGCTGCACCTGCATGTGGATTGTGAGACCGAGTGAATTTTTCTATTTGGAAGTTTGATTGAAAACAAGGATGTGTCATGTCTACCACGGATCTTCAATCTGTATATGGATAGGATAATAAAAGAGATCCAGTAGGGCAGTTGATGTTGGAGCAGTCCTAGTGAAGGGAGAGCAGTGTTTGGAAACTTCCCTGTACTATTATTTGCAGATGATGCTGTGTTGTTAAGTGAAGAAGAAAGGGAGTTGTAAGGCTTGGTAGGATGAGTTTAGTAGAATGTGTGAGAAACGGAGTCTAAAGGAGGGGTGAATGTAGGACAGAGTAAAGTTACTGGTATGGTCTTCGAGAGAAGTAAATCAGAGAATGCGAAAGTGAGGTTTGAGTAGGAAATTGAAACCTGTAAGTGCATTGAGGTGCATTTTGGTAGTGTGATGAGTAAAGATGGAAATTTTAGAGGGTGAAGTGCTTGAAAGGGTACAGCAAGGAAGAAAAGTTGCTGGTTCCTTGAAAGCTGTGATAAGAAACGGAAGTGAGCATGGAAGTGAAAAAGTAGTAGCCGAAGCATTATCCAGGAATCCAAAAAACAATTCAGGTCGCGACATTAGGATCTCAAAGGAGACATCCCAAACCACAATGAAATCGCAAAAGTACAAAGACTTGATACAACATGGCTCCAAAGTTATATACAAGTTTGAAAGTGGATTATGAACATACAATTACCCAAGCTTCATGTACCACTAGAACAATTCACAACAATTAATAATGCATTATACAAGATCACTCCCTGTATCTATCTTTTAACTCCTCCTGCTTTTCAATTACCAATATAATTTCAACCAAAACTCAAGATTTACCTATTACAAGATTAAAGAGTTACATATTATATATAAATGGTGGCTACGAAGTTTCTACTAGATATGGTGTGGCAGCAGAAGTACGAACCTCGTCTTCAGTTCTACAGTAAATTCCTTACAAAATACAAGCTACAAGCCTACAAGCCTACGAGCCTGCGAGTCTATGAGTGTACAGTTGAGTCTACACTATCAAGATAGAAAACAAACAATACCTCTTACAACCAACTCACAACCATCTCCTGACAGTATTCTCTCCAACTCCCCTCCGTCTCCACTATCATCACGCTGATGTAGAGGTGAAGAGGTCACACGACGCCTTGCCAGTAGTTTAACAAAATATTGATACAAACAATCTTCCAATTTCTATGACGAACCAACGAACTACAACTATCTACGATCAACTACATGTAACAAGTCTATGAGTCGTCTGTATAATCTTCTACATGCACCTACAAGTAGTGACATTCTTCATCCCACAACGAGTAAATCACAAGAATAAAGGACCGAGAATAAATTAAGAAAAAAACAAAACAACCAAACGAAAAGCAAGGACACAGCAACAACCACCAGACCACCGCCTTTCTCTCCATCCGCCCCCTACCTCCACTGCTGACGCAGGTCTACAGAGGTCAAGACGACGCAGCAAATACCAAGCCCACATTCACAATTCATCTTACTCATATTCACTCAAGTTACTCGTCGCTACTCATTTACTTCACCACAGCTGCCCAGTGTGAGAAGTCGACATTACCATGCATGCTTGATAAGACGACGCCACGTCAATCAACTCTTGTGTGGCACCACCACTCATCACCACTCACACCATTGCCACCACGGTAAAAACTTCAGAGTTACATAGTTACTTCATTTTATACAATACACAGTGATAGAAAAAAACTTCTGGCACAAACATATAAAATGTGCTGTATAGTTACAACTTATGTACACATACCTACTTGAATTACCTGCATAATTCAATCACTAAATACTTGCACCAACAATAAATACCCTACACTGTATATATTCATTCATTTACTATAGCATTTATTTACTACCAACGAGTGTTACCATTTATACCTACATAAAATACGTGTTTCATACATACAACAGGCCATTATTACATCTACAAAGCATAATAGAAAGCAGATTTATCACAGTTACTCAGTGAGCGATTAAAAGAACTGTATTAAACATTTATTAATTAAAGCTACCTAGTGGAAACAGACAAATTAAGTTACAAGGAAAAAAATGGCCAACACAAAATGATGTTAGCACAATTCTGTATTACAACAATGTTATTACAATATTACTGCAGTTACTACAATATTACTGCATTTACCACAATTATGTAACGACAATCGATTGCATTATGTTGCTGTTCCTACAATTATGTAACTACAAACGATATGTAACAATTATGTACAGTTGAACACAGAAATTGGTACTACACTTCACATCGGGGCAACGCAGCCTGTCCATCTTTACTGTGCGGCGAGTACGTGTATTTAACTCTTCCCACCAGTTCACAGTCCAGACTCATGGGACTGTGTTTTGATGAAGGCTTCACACAGTAACAAGAAGAGAGTTATTTAATTGCTAATGCAATTTCAAGTATATCAGCTGTACTTTTGTTTAAATAAACTGTTTACGCCATATTTCCTTTATACTGTTACGTCTGTTAGATAAGGAAAGCAGTATATGTCGCTCTATTTGTGCAGCCACACACACACACACCAGAAAGCCAGCCAGGAGACAGGGCGTATGTGCTGGCCAATCCTCATGCCCTGTCTTCCCCCCTTACTATTTTTTAATCAGCCCATACCCCACTGACCGGGCTAATGTATGGTCTGACCTGCACTATGGGTGCAGGGAATCTGTAAACGAACGAACAACCGTGTAGCTACACACACACACACACACACACGCACGCACGCACGCACACACACACACACACACACACACACACACACACACACACACACCAGTATGTTGTGCGAAACACTGATGCTTAACTGAGGTGTTGTCGTCACCGTTACAGCTAGGAAGGGTCAGAGTTTAGTTGGTCACGCAATGAATCGGAGACACAGTAATCTATTGGAGCAAAGTCGTATTATCACCCTACGTGATAATGGTCTGTCGATACGGGCTATCGCTCATGAAGCTGGTGTATCTACCAGGCCTGTGCAGCAACGGATACAAAGGTGGGAGGAAAGTGGCAACTTAAACGACTTGGGTGAGTTTATATTGCAGGACACGGGTGTTAATTCCTTTTTATTTCTGTACGTATCCGGCACCAGCTTGCTGCAAGGTGTTGAGAATACCTACGAATTCATGCTAATGTGCCCGATTGACAGCAGGTAAAATGTCACTGGAACTCGCAGTTGCTGTCCGATATCTCGTACGAGGAGCAGTTGGTTACCTGCGGTGTTAATTGACTTTTAAGCTGTTCGTTGTGCAGAGATAACGAGATATTCTCCTCCATAATGTTTATATTATAATGTGGCAACATTCGTAATTTATACAGATACAGACCATACCATACATGATAATTGATGCAAAAATTCGAAACTAATTTAATTGATAGCACGTTAAAGCCACTGTAAATGTTATGATTAGTGGCTTACGAATGTTAAAACCTAACAGGAAGTCGCAATAATTATTGTAGCTTCACTACCTCTTAGTATGCTTCTTGCAAAAGGGATACAAAGTTATTAAAATATCATGATATAAATATTCCAAACGACTTTGGCCTTACTATACGTAATTTAACAGACCGATATGTTATCACTCCATGAGTAAGTTCAAATTGTTCAACCAAGGATACAGTATATTCTGTATATTTTCATCTCAGCAAGGTCGGGTGCCCCTTGGGCAACTTTTCCAGAGGAGGATAATGCTATTGTCGCTGCGGTTGTAGAAGACCCTGCAACCAACGCAGTGGCCATTCGTGATAACCTACACCTGGAGGTTTCAGCAATGACCGTCAAGATGCAGACTTCATAATGCAGGTATACATCACAGGACTCCTGCGACGAAGGAGATCTTGACGGAGCGACACAAGGCAAGTGAAGCGCTGGAGTTTCACTCAACGTCATGCTGAGCAAGGCATGGAGTTCTGGGGTCAGGTTGTGTTCACGGACGAGAAATGTTTTTCGTCCACCACGCATGGCAAGCTTCACTGTTGGCGGCGAAATAAGACACGGTAAGATGACTCCTTACTTACGTAGTCTCTATAAATTTGTTTCTCTTTGTTGCATCATGGCCAGTTTCTTTCTGACATATGTAATTGGATATGCTAGCTTTCTTATACATGTGTTTCATAATACTGTGGAGGGTGTCCTCTGTTCAAAACCTCACAGTGGACCTATTATTTTACTCTGTGTGTGTGTGTGTGTGTGTGTGTGTGTGTGTGTGTGTGTGTGTGTGTGTATGTGTGTGTGTGTGTGTGTGTGTGTGTGTGTGTGTGTGTGTGTGTGTGTGTCTATCTCTGTCCCTCTATCTCCCATTCTCTATCTGTCTATATCTCTATCTATCTATATATATATATATATATATATATATATATATATATATATATATATATATATATATATATATATATAATCTTTACTCGATTCCCTATTATTTTATAATTACACATTGGTGTCTTACTCAGGATACGACCCCGCAAACATCGTTGAGGTAGCCCTTTCCGGTCCACCACCTGCAGTGTGTGGGGCCATGTTGCCCCGATGTGAAGTGTGTGGTACCACTTTCTGTGTTCAACTGTACATACAATTATTATGTAACAATACAAGTATGTAACAATTCATACAATGTTACAATTATGTATTACTACAATGTTACTTTAAATATTACTGTAGTGTTACTAGAATTATGTTACAATTGCTACAGTTATGCAACTACAAACGATATGTAACAATTACAATACAATTACGAGTACAATACAATTATTATGTAACACTTCATATTAAATGTTACTACAATTCTGTATTACCAGAATCATAACACAAGTTAGGTGAAATATTAGGACAATACTAAAGGGATAACTCCATATGTAATGTAATGACCTAGCAGTATTACTGACATTGCACAATTATATGCATATGTCTGTTATACATACACATCTTAAAATATTCTATAATCAGTTTAACTATAGTGCGTTTGTTCAATTTTGTATACAATTTTTTAAAATGTATTATGTTTCTTAGAATATTATTAGGCCAGTACAATATTATCAAGAATATTATGTCTACATAGTATTATAATCAATGTTATGTATTAAGAGATTAGCATGTATGTCAATGATGATTGCTGTCAGAGGACCGCCAGCTCGCGTGACCAACCGATGTCAGGATTCCATATTATAATAATACAACTCATAAATAGATAGACAGACAGACAGACAGATAGACAGATAGATAAATAGAAGCACCAAGCCAGGGTGTTAAATAGTTAGTGTAATTTTAGCAAGAATCAAGCAAAAGGCAATTATCTTGCAACTCTTAAAGTGAAGGAATGCTGGTCATGCACTGGAAGTTGTACATACACACAGACATACAGTGTTCTATAAGTTTCCACGACAGTATAGCACACGTGACATGACCCCTGCTAGACAAGAATGCAAGAATCAGAGCTCAGAAAGGGGCTAGCCATGTAACCGACAGGTAGTGGAGAAATCAACAAGAAGAGGGGGTCCAACTAGACTTAGTTAGCATATTAAGTCTCCTTGTAATACATAAGCTGCTCAACTTAGACTTTCTTTGAAGATAATAATTCAAGATCAACTCCTTATATTCATCTTTAACTCCTCCTGCTCTTCAATTACCAAAATAACGTTAACCAAATCTCAAGATTTTACCTATTACAAGACTAAAGAGTTACATATATATAAATGGTGGCTACGAAGTTTCTACTAGAATACCAACTCTAACGTATGGACGTGAAGCTTGGACCTTGTTGGAAGGACAGAAGTCGAGAGTGAGGAGCAGTGAAAATGAGTTATTTGAGAGGAGCATGTGGAGTCACATGAGGAGACAGACTGGCAAATGAGAAAGTGAAGGAGCATTGTGGTGTGGATGTGGATGTGTTAGGAGAAACACACTGAGGTGGCTTGGCCATGTGGAGAGGATGGAGAGTGAGAGAATAACAAGGAGAGTATATGCGAGTGTGAGGTGGAGGGGGGAGAGGGAAGGGGGGAGAGGGAAGGGGAGGCCAAAGATGAGATTGAAGGATGGAATGGAGAGGTATATGAGAGAGGGGGTGTTAGCTGAGAGCAGGGCAATGAAATGACGGGGGACAGGGGTAACATGGAGGTGATTTGTTTGTTGCCATCCCTTCCGGGATTAAGGCATCTGGCAATAGATAAATAGAGAGTTAGTATATAAACTTGTATCATCAGTCCCCATAGTCTGTTGTCCTGCAATTACCGAACTTCATCAGATTTGTAATGAAACTGACCTTGACTGCGACCTTATCCTAACATTGACCTTTTATCACAAAAACAATATCAGAAATGAACTTCTCTGGTCTATAGAAAGTGGTAGCACATATAATTTAGGTCTATTTGTTAAAAAGGTCTATTTTGATCATGGTATTTATCATTATTTAATGTTAATTTTATGCATAACAATGTCAACAAAGCTTAAAATGTTCTAGACACTCATGTGAAAATAATCCAATAAAAAAAAAAAATGCACCATAAACAAAATCCCAGTTTGCTGTCACAAGTAACCAGACTAATACAGTGGTAGTATCCGCCTCCCAGCTTCCGTAAATTCAGTCTTCAATTAGAACTCACAGTCAGTGTGTGCATATTGTTCAGAAGAAGCTGGATTTGTTAGTTAGGTAGTCTGGACGTTTCTCGATGTT
>NW_027643133.1:0-4995 GCF_032717465.1 Coenobita brevimanus | reverse complement strand
GATGCTGGCAGAGTGGAGTGCTGTGAGAGTACAGGGTGACTGCAGGGGTAATGAGGTCAGTGTTTGCGGTGGGGGGGTGGAAGAGAGGTGGTGATAATATGGGTCAGTAAGGTCCGGGTAGTTCCAGTGGTGGCAGCGTGACACCAGTGGTTGCAGGGGTTATACCAGTGGTGGTAGGACTGGTGGCAATGATGGCAGTAGTGTCAGTGGTCATTGGAGTGATGGCAGTGGTGACAGTTGTCATAGGAGTGATGGCAATGGTGAGAGGAATATTTACACCAATGGTGATAGTAGTGAAAGGAGTGGTGGTAGTGATGGTGCTACTTCTGTCTGTGCTAATTGCCACAGCCTTGACTGCGGCTTTGCGCTTACCTCCTTGGGGTCAGATTTAGCCCTCGCTTTCCTCCTCCTCACTCTCTCCTCCTCACTAGAATCACTTTCTGATTCACTGCTTTCTTCACTCTCACTTCCACTAAACAAGTATTCCATGTACTTTTTCTCTAATAAGCCCTTGCGAGAAATTGTAGGTTTAGTGTAAAACAGGAGGGAACGGTAAAAATCGGTTAGGATTTTTCAATTCTGGCTTTCTATAAAAGTACAGTAATCCCTGTACTATCCGGATACCCACTTTCCGGATATCCCACTTACCGGACATTTTGGTCCCGGGATTTATTATTCCCAAAATTGCCCAAAAATAGAAAAAAAAAATCTGACATTTTCCCCCCCTGGAATTTGAACTTGGCGTACGTGGCGCGGACCAGCTGTGTTTTGGTGAATAGTTCCACTGCCGTCCGTTAGAGTGCCCCCGCATCCTCCCACTTACCACCCCTCTCTTGTGAGTGCATGCTCGTCATCATGGCCGCCCATGTGCTTGCTTTTGTGGTGGTGCCCTACCTGCTGTAGGCTCTCCTGCTGATCTCCTGCCTCTTCTTCGTGTGTGTGATGATGGCCCTGCCACCTGAGAAGAGGAAGAGAGTGGTTTTGACTCTGGAGAAGAAAAGGGAGATATTGGACAAGGTGGACGTGGGATGGTCAACCCCATGCATCCTCCATGAATTCAGCCTGGCCCGATCTACTTTCTTTGATATCAAGAGATCCCGTGACAAACACATGCAGTACATGGCTGACTTCTCATCGAAGAAAAAATGCAACATTGAGAAGAAGATGATGTTTACTCCCAGGTATGCTGAAGTCGACCACTCCATGTTGATTTGGTATCGACAGCAACGTTCTGCTGGTGTGCTGGTGCATGGCATGGAGCTGAAGGCTGCTGCTGAGAAGTTCGCAAGGCTTCACGACACCCCAGACTTTAAGGCATCCAAGGGCTGGCTCTTCACGTTCAAGTTACGACATGGCCTTACCAACTGTAAGTCTCATGGCGAAACTTTGGACGCCAACGAGGATGGACTAGAGGAATTTCGGCATGAGGTGAAGGGCTTGATCGACAGGGAGGGCCTCACTCTCGGTCAAGTCTACAACACTGACGAAACCGGTTTATCACTCTTTGCCAACGAACACTCTAGCCGACGAGACGGACAAGCGTGTACCTGGCCACAAGCTCTGCAAGCAACAGATATTTGCTTTGTGTTGTGCTAATGTTGACGGCATGCACCGGCTCAAGCCCGTTATTGTTGGCTGTGCAAAGTAGCCTCGGTGTCTTCGTGGGGTGATGGATGTCCTTCCTGTCATTTGGTACCATTCTGTGAAGGCATGGTTCACTGCCTAGATCTTCAAAGACTGGTTCCACACAGCCATTTCGTCAAGGAGGTCATCAATTACCAGACAAAGACACTGGGAATCCCGCACAACCAGGTAAAGGCTCTTTCTCTTAGATAATGCACCTGCCCACCCGTGTGACAAGGACTTGGTGGCTGAGAATGGGCGCATTAGGTGCATGTTTATGCCACCTAATACTTCTGCTCTCATCCAACCAATGGACCAAGGAGTGATCATGGCAACGAAGAGGCTGTACCGAAGGAAGGTTTTGGATGAGGTGATGGTTGATCTTGAGGATGAGGATGAGCGCAGGGAGGGATGGGACACGTGAGGCCAGCAGACTTTGGAAAACATTCGCCTACAACATCAAGTCTGCAATCTACAACTGGGCCAGTGCATGGAAGGAAGTCCCTGTCAAGACTCTAGAAAATGGTTGGTCTCATCTGCTTCTAGGAACGGATGTGGAGCACGATTTCCTAGGTTTTGACGTGGACGATTTCCATGCACATCTACGTGTGCATGGTGACGATGTTGATGTGGACGAAATGCATGAGTGGTTGGATGACAACGAGGGCGATCCTAGGTATCAGACCATGTATGATATTGAGATCTCATCTTGAGTTACAGGTGTCAATACCCAACTTGAAGATTTCTATGAGGACAGTGACGATGATGCGGACTCCTCTTAGTGTGACACTACTCCAGCCATCCTCAAGCTAAGCGCACTCCAGGAACATGTAGAGTTCGTTCTCAACTACCTGGAACACCCGACAGGGAGATGGGGCCCTTGAGACTTGGGGAGGAAGTGCTCGCTTTCAGGCAGTGCATCATTAATTGTCAAAATCATTGTTCCTTGTGTCAATCAACCACTGACAGCTTTTTCAGACCCGTGACCCCCGCTGTGCCCAGCCCTGGCTCCACACCATTGCCTCCCCAAGACAGGCCCTCATCCTCCAAGCCACAGCCCAGCACATCAGGCATGGTGGAGTCGCCACTGGACGTGAGTTTGCGCCTCTCTTCAGAGTCGTCTGCATTGGGTAGTCCATCACCACGTCCCAGCAACGCACCCCTAAGCCACCTGCATGAGCTACTCTAAGACTCTGACAGTGAATAAACAGCAAGAACTCGCCACTAGACCACACGGGAATTTACAGTGTTGTGCAGTGAAAAAAAAAGTGCGCAGTGTTAAGAAATTAGAATTCTGAGTGCAAAGACTTATGTGCAGAGAGCAACACTGATTTTATTGACATTCAATGTGTTAAGAAAATGGATTTATGAGTGCAAATGACTAAGTTAAGTGCAAGACTTCATGAACAGTGTACTGTAGGTGCCTCAGATACTCCTTTTTACTGTCAGAGTTTGAGAGGAGGTGGCTTATTCATCGAGATGGCCAGGGACTTGTTGTAAGTACCCAGAATGTTTCATATTATACTGTATTTTCCATACTTACCTCTCAAACCTCATTTCACTCTTTTATGTCTCTTATTAGTGTGAAATGGGTCTTAGGTGCTATGCATGTCCAGTAGGGAGGTGTTTTTCTCTGAGTTAGGCTAGGTTAGGATCCATAAGTAACCAGTCCAGGAGCCAGGGACTTGTTGTAAGTACCCTAAATGTTTGATATTGTATATATTCACCTCTAAAACCTCATTCTCTGGTTCATTTGCATTTATTTCATTCTTTTAAGTCCCTTATTGGTGTGAACTGGGTCTTAAATAGGTGCTATGCATGTCCAGTAGGGAGTTGTATGGGTGTTTTTCTGAGTCAGGGTAGGTTAGGGTCCAAAGTACAAGTCCAGAAAGCTAGGGTCCACTATCTGGATGGGACCACTTTCAGGACATGCCTTTGGCTCTATTACATCGGATAGTGGAGGGATTACTGTATATAAAAAACACTTGTAACCCTTCTTCACAAGCACATTGCACTATATATAACACCCTATCACTATAATACACGTAAGGTATGGATGGTGCGGTAATAGAGAACGTGGGTTTAAATGGCTGGCCACATGCTCAGACACCCTTTGAGGTTGACTGCTGGGAGAACACTGAGCTAAAAATAGACTGCTTGCCCTTCTGATAAGCTCCTTGGTGTTGCCATATATTTCCCCTAGACATGGCTACCCTGAACTTTGACTCACCAAAATTTGAGATTTTCATCCACAGGAAAAGTTTCTACGATCATTTATAGGGAGTTTGCATCATGTTGCATCATCGGTTACCCTTCAGATTGCAAGGAATATGACTCACACTGAGTCATCATGCATGAAAGGGTTTTGGGCTACTGAAGATTTCCGTTTAAATCATCATCTCTACACATCGATTTTGCTTCAAGGTATAAGTAAACACCAAGATAATCATCGAATTATAAGGCTGACAAACCAAACTGTTCATAAGTGCAAAGTGGGTGCTGTTGTGTTCTTTTATTGGTGATTTTTTTCCCCTGATTAATGGTTTGATTGTGGTTCAATTAGGTATAGTAACTCTCATAGAACTTCTAAGTGACTTCTCTGACTCCCTTGTGGTTCACCAAAAAGAAAATTATGGGGTATTAAGATGAAAAGAGCTAGCTGATCTGCGAGTGAGTATCGTCGGCAGTGCTAGACAAGCTTTACTTATTTTACATGTATCTGGCCCACATCCACACAGGAAGGTAAACCTAGATAATATCCTGATGGAAACCACATTTATGGATATCAAGATCAAAAATCTTTAAATTCAACCAAAGCTCCATAGAACTTAAAAACCACAGGCAAAGTAAGTAAATACTGCTGGTGTTAATCAATCCAGTATCTTCTGGCAACTCATCCATGATCTTTATATGCTTCAAATTAACCTAGCTGCTATGCAGAGGAAAAATCATTATTATTCAGCTTTGCTTAATAAAGAAAGCACCATTTGTGCAAACATAACATAACAGATATTCAAAAACACGCAATAAAATGAGAAAAGCATTTAAGTGGCTGGTGTTATCTAGCAGTAATCACTGATCCTTATGTGTACTTGAGTGTTGCCCATTAAACATCCATTCGCTGAACCATCATGCTGGCTGTCCAGTCTCTCTTGCTACAGGGTCTCTACGCCTGTAGTGCCACCCCTTATGAAATTGTGTTGATTAAAATGGTCTACCGGTTTCAGGTTCATGGTCAGGAAGGATGGGATCACAGTAATATTGTGATTATGATAGGTGTGGGAATGCAGATAATGTTATAATAGTTTCTACGCTGGCTGTTGGTAAATGTTGTATGGTTCATTATGCTTGACAAAAGTCACATTTAAGAAA
>NW_027643132.1:0-13828 GCF_032717465.1 Coenobita brevimanus | reverse complement strand
GACGTCGTTGGAAGTGGCATAGAAGAAGACTTCGATAAGTTGAATATTATTTTTTTGTATAGTTAGATGTTTCATTAGGATTACAGTTTATGTTGTATATATTGTGTAGTTTTGTCGTGGACAACAGTTAACTAGGGAGGGGTAGTGTTGGCAATAGATTTGCTGTTACGTAGCCGAATTGGTTCTCGACGTTTCCTGTACCGTAGCTAGTTCCAATACAAGTCAGAGTTGCCAGTTTTCCTGTTGTTTGTGAGTGTAGTTATTTCTGTAAGTTATGCATTAATTTTTGTGCTCTTTTTCTCTATAATGTTTAGTTCCGTGATTGCTTGTTAAATTGTGTAATTTAGGGTGTTGTACAGTGTGAGAGAGCTGTGGCATGTTTTGGTTGTCTCTGAGTTGGTAACTGTGCTCTCTTTCTCCGGAATACACCAGAACTGTGGAAATATGTAGATCATTCTCGAACAATGAATGCTTTATATAAGGATGGAGAAGAGGCTAGAGCAAGTTCAGTCGGTTTTCATTTGAGTTTGAGTGTAGTGCAGTGTCAGTGCAGTTTATGTATCATTTGGTACTTGTGAAAATAGTGAAGTATTGTCGTCAAGCATTATGTTGGGGTGATTGCAGTTAGTATAGTTGGTATAGGCTCCAGTGCTTAGGAAAACAGTGCAGTGAAGTTGGAAAGCATTCAGTAAGTTATTATTTGGAAAATATAGACAGTGAACTTAAGAAGCCAGCGTTTATTCACCACGCCTCAGCTGATCTTGCACTGTACACCTAAAGGCTGACCATAGAAAGAAGAACTCACTGGGTACTGTCCTTCCTGTACTGAACTACTGTACTGAATTAATGTTGCTTGAAGTTCTGGCAGTGTGGGACGGAGACGTAACAATATCATGTGGGCTAGAACATTTAGATGCTTGATTTTGGCATCTGCGTGTATGTTTTCTCTACTCATGTAACCGATATCTGATGCTAAAATTAATAAACAAAAATTTGTTATTAACATATTTAATATCACTTAAAACATAATTGCCAACATAGAAAATCATTTTTAAATTGTCAGCGATGTAAATTTCAAATTAAAATGTATGTAATAATGACTCGTGCTTTAATTTACAGGTCACAGGTAAAAAACTTCCAAAAAATGTTAGAAACACTAGATAGCCACCACAATTATCTAATAACTACCATATTTTCTAAACAATAAGGAGTTAAAGCTAAGATATTGATATTATTACTGAGGTTCAATGGGTCATACAATTCACTCCACTTATCTGGAGATTAGCATTTTGTCACAAAACTCCATAAACTGACTCCATTGTTATAAACTTGTTGTATGAAGTAGACTACAGTACCAGTCAAACAGGGCGGTACTTCCTTTGAGGTGGATGGCAAGCTGGTGATGGATCTCCCATTTCACCAGCCCCCAGGACTCGTTCCTAACCATCTCCCTTTGCTGAACTTTTCTTTTCAGTGTTTTCATTAACACAGAGAGTAGGCCAGCCTAGTCTCATAATACTCTCTACATTTATCTGTCTGCACCACAATTACATGCGCATTAGATATCGCACCTTCTATCTCCATCCCCTTTAGCAATAGCCACTGCATATACACGAGGAAATTCGGTGGTATCTCGGATTGCCACCCCTGACAGGGTAGGCCTGGAGGTACTGTCCGCAATGAAGCGACTGCGCTGACACCAGTTGTTGCAAGCACTGTTCAAACTAGTTAGAGCAGAAGCACGGGTTCGGTCTTGTATTTCTACTAATATCCATGGTCTTAGTACTCTCAGTTTGAATTCCATCCATTTTTTCCTTCAATCAGTATCCCCTCTAGCCTTGTTTCTCACAGAACTCCAAATCTTTCCCTCCACCGACATATCTCTATTTTGTTTTCCTGGCTACCATCTCCTCACAAACTTCCGTAACGAGGGTGGCAATCTGTTGTTGCATCACTAAATATGAAACTGCAGTTGACACTATTTTGAACTTCAACTAATTTTGGTTATTCACTATATATCCTAAGCCAACTAAATATCACCAACTATATCTCCGCGTAGCTTGTCACTCTCCCAGTACTTCTTCGAACAGAGTCGTATCTGACTCCTAATCCACACAGTTGGACTAACCTCCACCTTAACCTTACACTGAAATTATCATTCTTGGAGATTTTAATGCCACTAATGTAAAATGGTTATTGGATTCTGCCAGGACTGACGATACTGGTATATAGAGTGTCAGCTGTTTACAGAATAGTTTAATCTCACACAACTGGTAAAACAACTCAACAGAATACCAGATAATCTTGAATATAACACCTATATCTTGGACCTATTCCTGACAAATAATCCAAGTGAATAAATGATAGCATTGTCGGCACTTGGATCCTCCCATCAATATCTCATCAGTCTTCCTTTAGGCACTTCCCCAAACCTCCCTGTTCTGGAATCCAGGGTGACCAGATGGCAGTTTGATAGGGCAGGACTCGGATGGATTTTGAAATAATGTTGCTGAGATTCCATGGCAGTCTATCTTCTCCACTGGCATCACCCTATCCAATCCCACATTAATGACTTCAAATACTGCATGGAATTGTTCATACCCAGTCAACAGTTCATTAAAAGATCAGACTCCCTGCAAAATAGACTGAGAGGCATTGTGCCAGATCATTGACCCAAAAGTCGATGATCTGGTATACATGTTACTAAAAAAAAAAAAAAAAAAATCTGATTTGCCTAATCAATTTAAATCGCTAGAAACCGCTGCAAAAGCAGTAATAAATCTAGATAAATCAAACTTTCTTCCCAACCAATTATCCAAACTATTAGAAAATCCTATTGACAATAAAGAATTCTGGTCAAGTCTCAAGTCTGTCATTAGTAACTTTAGTAAGTCATCACCCATTCTGTGACTCATATCTCCAGATGGTAACATCATAAAATTTCCGTGTGGTAAAGCAAACATACTTCACAGTACATTTGCTAAAAATTCTACCTTAGAGGAAGTCAGCCAGATCATCCCTGTACCAAAATCCTGACTCTCCCGAAATTGCTTCACTTAAGATACTGGCTAGCAGTACAAAATCCATCCCAGACGATTTACCATCCAACAAAGCTCCAGGTCCAGATGGAATTCCTTCAATTGTTTTGAAAAAGTGTTTCCCAGAACTTGCTCTTTTTCTGGCTGTCATTCAGATCATGCTTAATTCCCTAATTCTTGGAGAGAAGCGATTATTCACCCAATTCTGAAGAAAGGAAGTTCCCCTGACCCTCTCTTGATTACAGACCATTAGCTTATCACATCTTCTCTTGGTAAAGTATTTGAGACTGTAATTCATAAGTTAATATCGTTAAACATCTTGAGTCAAACAACTTAATTAGTGACAGATAAAGTATAGTTTTCGTCAAGAAAGATTCCCTGTTGATATACTCAGTCTCCCTGACTCATACCATCCATCAGTCAATTGACTTCAACATGGAAAACTCATGTCATAGCCCATGATATTTCTGTGCTTTTGGCAGAGTGTGGCACTGTTCCCTGCTGTCCAAACGCTTTCATGCTATATCTATCATCTTTTGTTTCTCTGATACTATCATATATATCTCAGTGATAGAAAGATAAGAGAAAAAGTCTGTTCATTCATCTATTGCCAGATGCTTTAATCTCGTAAGGGGTGGCTACAAACAAATTGCTCTCCATGTCGCCTTGTCCCCCCGCAATTTCACTGCCCTCTGCTCCCAGCTCACATCCCCCTCTCTCATATACCTCTCCACTCCATCTCTCCATCCCATCCTTGGCCTCCCTTCCCTCTCCCCTCCTCTACCTCACGCACATATATGGCTTATCATCGTCATTCTTTCATTCCTCCATCCTCTCCACATGGCCAAACCACCTCAATGTGTTTCTCCTAACGCATCTTATCACATCCATATCCACACCACAACGCTCCTTCACTTCCTTATTTGTCAGTCTGTCTCTCCATGTGACTGTACACGCTCCTCCTCAGATAACTCATTTCCACTGCTCTCACTTCTTGACTTCTGTTCCCCCCAACAACGTCCAAGCGCCACTACCATACGTTAGAGTTGGTATCACAATACCGTCACATAGTAACTTTTTCACTTCCATGCTCATTTCCCTGTTTATTATTACTGCTTTCATTGCACCAGCATCCTTTCTTCCTTCTTGCACCCTTTCTAAGCACTCTACCCTCCAAACTTCCATCCTTACTCATCACACAACCCAAGTACTTAAATGTACCTCACATTTTCCATTTCCTCCTCATCCAACCTCACTGTTACATTCACTGACCCTATTTCTCTCGATGACCATAATCCTTTACCTTTCTTCCCTACTTTCACCTTTAGATTCCATTTTTTTACACACTCTCCCAAACTCCATCCACCAAGCCTTGCAGCTCCCCTTCGACTCCTCACTTAACAACATTATCATCTGCAAACAACAGTACAAGGAGTTTCCAAACACTGCCCTCTCTCATTAACTGTCTCTCCAGTATCCAATGCCCTACCTTGTATCTCTTTTATAACCTGAATCCATATACATACTGAACAAATCCGTGGAGACATGACTCATCCTTGTTTCAAGCCAACATTCAAATCGAATACTTTAAATAAATTCATTATCCACACGCACTGCAGCTCCAGCACCCTCACATATGCTCTTCACTGCATTCAACAACTTCCCATCTAATCCATATATTCTTAATACGACTTTAGCTTCATAATCCTTTTCTATCCATCCTGTCAAAGTAGGTAATGCATATTCCAGTTTCCATTCGATTAATGACGGCATGCCACAAGTGATCTGCTCTACCTCCAACCATATTCCCAATTCATTTTAATGATCTCTTATCTGTTATCTATAATCCCATCCATTGATATGCAGATAACTAAACACTTCACGGTTCATTGACACTAAAAACACCCATTCAAGCAAAGATTATTATCTCTAACTCACAACTCAGTACAGCAAATGTCCACAAATCAATACTTATGCAAGATCATCAGAATGGGGACAAAATAACATTGTTTCATTTAACAAGGGGAAAACCAAATATATACACTTTACTAATAGACAGGTATTGCCAGTTTCGTATATTACCTTCATTCCTACTAATATTCCTATCTCTAAAAGTACTGAAATTCTGTGTCCTCAGTGACCTCTCATGTAAGAGCACTTGCTAAAAAGTTCAAAGATACACAGATTATTGTACGGAGTCCGTAACTTCTTCGTTGACGAGCAGTTAACAATAGTTTACAGGAGTCATGTGTGCACTCAGCAGGAATATTGCTTCACCCTTGTGGAATGGATGTGAAGTTGCACTGAAACAAGTAGACCAAATTCAGAACAAAACTGTTAGAGTTATTAACAACACCACTCTTGCAAATGAACTACCTCCCATACAAGGCAAAAGGGAATGTTGCCACCCTTGCATTATTTTGCAGATATTTTTATGGCAAATGCTCAAACGAAGTTGCATCCATTGTGCCCTCTCTCCATGCCATCTCCTGGCAAGCCACACAGCTATCTGGTAGCGCTTGTGAATGGGCTGCAACCCTGCCACCCTGGCAGAACTTCCGCCTATCAGAATTCTTTTATTCTTTGAAATGCATCTCTCTGGAACTTGTTTCCCTAGAGTTTTTCCCCATAAACTTGAACCTACAGCAGTTAAAGTCCAACTGTTTCAGATTTCTTATGAATGAAAGACACCTCTAATCTGGTGTATGGATTATTCTTTTATTCATTTGTTTTTCCTTTCTCTGTTCTGCTGTTAAAAAAAAAAAAAAAAAGTTAAATGTTACATTTTAATTTAATTAACCCGTACCCATAGCAGCATGTTGAGGTATGGTAGCAAATGTGAATTTATTCAGTGCCCATGTGTGGGCAACTGTCCCTATTAATGAATAGACTGATTTATCTCTGAGTTTCAATCAGAATCCCTATTAAAAATAGATGAGTTCAACAAGATCATTATAATTATGAAAGATAATTTAGTGATCAGCAACTCTTTTGCTAATTTGGAAGACATACAACCATGCAGTCATGAGGAAGCAGACACCATAGTGGTGTTCCATGTCCATCACTGTTCAACAAATGGGATAAGGAGTCTCTGTTAGAACTTTAGACACAAATGTTTTGGTTTTGGCCATTGCATTCTTCAACAGCCTTAATGTTGATGAGCTGTTGGTGGCATTTGGAGCTGGAACGAATTTCCGCCATGTAATGTCACATCACACCACATACAAAAGCCTGGGGCCTCTGAAGTCTAAAAAACACTACCCATATTACATTCTCTGACAGGCTGTGACACTGCTCTACTCCTTGTCCGTAGGAAGCAAATCCGCCAAGGAAAGCTTGGCCAACATTTTCCTACGTTACTAATGTATGTCTTTCACCAGGATGATGGCAAGATATGAGGATGTTGCAGATTACTCTGTCACCCCGCACCAAGCAGTTCATTATCTTGGTGTAAAGCAGAAACGTACTCTACCATGTGCTGATAGATGCCAAGAAACAAGTTTTCTCACAGAGATCAAGGACAATAGAAAATATCCCCACACACGTGGAACTTTGCTGCAATACATCAGGTGTGCCACATACTCAAGCTGGTCATTTATGGTCCCAGTGTCTAGTCCCTAAACCCACAATTCCAGGTTTCTCATGATGGGGCTGGGGAAGGATGGTACCCTCTGGAAGCCATACTAGACTTGTCTTCAAGAATCTTTCAAAGCACTGCTCATAGTTATCCACAGTGCAAGCAAAAAGAGCTGCTGACCAGGGTTGCAAATGTCAGTTTTCACACCTTCCATGCACCAGAGCTGTGCAAATGTTGGGGGAGCAATGCTATCATGAATGTGATTTATATATTTCCCGAATTCTGGGGGTAGGGGTTTTTTTCAAGAATACTCCCCCAGTATCCCCTGCTTGTCGTAAAAGGCGACTAAAAGGATTGGCGGAGGGTTAGTGCCCTCCCTGGAAAACAACTAACTAAAAAAAAAAACAATAAGCTCTCGGACAAGGATCTGACCAAAACGATGACGACCCAGGACCGGACAAAGGACTTGATAATGGCTACGTGGAATGTAAAGGGAGTGAATGATGAGTGGTGGAAAGAGAGAGAGATTGTCCAGGTGCTTGAGGGTGCGAAAGTGGATGTATGTGGAATAACTGGAAACAAAATGGAGAGGAGAAAGTGTGAGAGAATGTGGAGTATGGATGGGGTATATGTGCAGGAGTAGGGTGAGTAGAATGAGAGGGCAAAGGAAGGAGTATGTATAGTTGTGAGTAAAAGATGGAAGAAGAGCATAAGACAGTATGGACTCAGTTGGGTCAAGGATTGTGTGGGTAAAGTTGAAAGTTGGAATACAAATGTGGGCGATTGTGTGTGTGGTATGCGCCAACGCGAAGATCGTGCTAGAAGAGTGAGAGAAGAGTTCTGGACAAAGGTGGTAGGAAGTGTGCATGGAAAAGTTTGGAAGGAATGAGAGAGTGTTTTTGATCGGTGATATGGAATGGTAAAGTTGGGAATGTGAAGGAGTGGATGGAACAGTTGGTGAGTAGGGTGTGCCTGCTGAGATAGATGAGAATGGGAGTGCGTTAGTGGACATTTGTGCTGGGAGGGGTTGGTGATAGCCAATACCCTCTTCAGGCATAAAATGATCCACAGGTATGCATGGCGAGTGATGAGAAGGGTGGGTGGTGAACTGAGGATGAAAGGAAGGTAATGATTGATTATGTGTGTGTGGATGAAAGAAGAAATGCGAAGATGTGTAATGGATGCAAGAGTTTATAGAGAGTTGGGGAGTGGACTTTCTGACCACTACTTGGTGGGTGGCCAGAATTAAAGATTCAAGTAAGATGGAGGAATAGAAGAAGGGAAAGACGAGAGGAAGGAGTAGTTGCAAGGAGAGTGGAAAGGACTTACAAGAGAGATGAGAAAAAGGCAGAGTATGGAGAAGAGTATAGGAGGAACGAATTGGGCAAATATGAATTGGAGCAGATGGGGAGACGTGGGAAGGTGTCTGTAGGATCATTTACAGAAGAAATATGTGCAGCATGCATGTGGTGTGTGGGAAGGAAGAGAAGACGGAGGGGGGGTGCAAGGAACAGTGTGGTGGACTGAAAGATGGATGAGACAGGCTGTGGCACAAAAGAAGAAAGACATATCAATCAATGGATGAGAAATAGGGCCGTGGAAGAAGTTGAAGAGGCGGAAGAGAGAGTCTATATGTAGAAAGAAAGAGAGAGAGGTTGAAAAGATTAGTAAGAGAGAGTAAGAAGAGAGTGGATGAGGAATTTGGAAGGAATTTGAGTGTAAAGTGGAGGGACTGTAAGAAAATGTTCTGGAAAGAGTGTGAAAAGAGTAAAACAGGGTTGAAGTGAAGTTAGCAGGGGAGTGAAAGATGTAAAAATGGTAGATTACTAGGTGGAGAAGGGAGAAAAAGTGAGCAAGATGGAGAGAACACTTTAAGGAATTGTTGAATCTGGAGGATGGAAGTAATGCGAGTACCTAAGTGGCTGGGGAACTGGCTGGGAGAAGGTGGGAGGTGAGAAGACAGGAAGAAATCAGTAGGATAGAAGTTGTGGAAGGTCAATGTCAGGAATTGATGGAGTGTGTGGTGAAATGCTGAAGCACGGGGAGAGATAGTAGTAGAATGGATATGGAAGATGTGCAACGATTGGCCTGGGAGGAAGAAATTAGAGTCCCAGAGGACTAGGGGAAGTCAGGTGTATAATTATTCCCTTTGTGACAAAGGAAAAAGGGGAAAAAGAGGTGTGTGGTAATCACAGGGGGCATCTGTCTTCCTAGGTGCAGTAATAAGGAAAAGTGTATGGTAGAATACTTATTGACAGTAAGTTAGAGAAAGAACAGAGAAATTAGTTGGAGAAGAACAGGGAGGCTTTAGGAAGGGGAAGTGAGGTTGTGAAGCGTAGACTGTGATATGTGATTCTTAGATCTTTAGTGGAAAAAGTTTCTAGAGAAGGGAAAGAATTTGTATGCGGCTTTCATGGATTTGGAGAAAGCATATGACAGGCTAGATAGACAAGGATTGGATGGTAAAGTGTTAAGAATATACTGGAGTAGATAGGAAGTTGTTGAATGCTGTGAAGAGTATGTAATGATGGTGCGAAGGGGTTGCAGTGCGTGTGGATGGTGAACTAAGTGAATTTTTTCCCTTTGAAGGTTGGGTTGAAACACTTGGGGATGTGTCATGTCTCTACATGGTTGTTCAATCTGTATATGGATGGAGTAATATAAAGAGGTACAAGGTAGGAATTAGTGGATGTTGGAGTGGCCCTGGTGAGAGAGGATAGCAGGTTTAGAAACTCCCTGTACTGTGTGTTTGCAGATGTGATACTGTGTTGTTGAGTGTGGAAGACGAAGGAGAGCTGAAGGCTTGGTGGATGAGTTTGGGAGAGTGTGTAAGAAACGGAATCTAAAGGTGAATGTAGGGAAGAGTAGTGTGATGGTCTTTGAGATGAGGTGAAGTCAGTGAATGGACAGCGAGGTTGGATGGTGAGGAATTGGAAAATGTATGAGTACGTTTAAGTACTTGGGTAGTGTGATGAGTAAGGATGGAAATTTGGAGGGTGAAGTGCTTGAAAGGGGTACAGGAGGGAAGAAAGGTTGCTGGTTCTTTGAAAACAGTGATAAGAAACAGGGAAGTGAGCATGGAAGTGAAAAAGTTACTACATGACAATATTGTGATACCAACTCTAACGTATGGAAGTGAAGCTTGGACGTTGTTGGAAGGACACAAGTCAAGAGTGAGAGCAATGGAAATGAGTTATTTAGAGAGGAGCCTGTGGAGTCACATGGAGAGACAGGCTGACGAAGATGAGGATATAAAGGAGCGTTGTGGTGTGGATGTGGATGTGACAGGGAAGCGTTATGAGGAAACACACTGAGTGTGGTTTGGCCATGGAGAGGATGGAGGGTGAAAGACTGACGAAGAGAGGTGTATGTATGAGTGAGGTGGAGGGGGAGAGAAGGGAGGAGAGAGGCCGAGGATGAGATGGAGGGATGGGGTGGAGAGGTATATGAGGGAGAGGGGGTGTGAGTTTGGAGCAGGAGGGCAGTGAAATGGCGGGGGACAGGGCGACTTGGAGGCGATTTGTTTGTGGCCACCCCAAACGGGATTAAGAGGCGTCTGGCAACAGATAGATAGATAGATAGAAATGGGGCTAGCAAATAAGCAATGTTATGCTAAGGCAGTACCGGTAGCTATGCAAGATTCAGTTTGCCTGTCTATGAATCTTATAACTTATGATTTTGCTATTTTTGTTTTGTTAAAAAATTATTAAGTTTGCTGTAGAAGCAGATGAAGAGCTGTTAGCTTTGAAAGTTTGTTAACTTATTGCACTAAGAGTGAATTAAAGAGACTGATAATTAAATAACGTTGTTGCCCAGTTTCAGCACCCTTTTCATCTGTCTTGAGATATGCATTTTGTTTATATTAGATTTTATCGAAAGCTCCTCAACAAAGGATGCCACATTATTTACATATATAAATAACTTTGGATATATATATAACTTTCATATTGCACACAACCTCCTATACTGTGTCGAGACAAATTCTAGTTAAAATGTAGGGACTTATAGTACAAAGAGATTCCTGAATACATGTTACTGGATAAAGTTTTTTTTTAAATTAAGCATTGTTAGTTGTTAAAACTAAATAACTAGTCTTCAGTTGCACCTGAAACATTATTCGATTACCGCAAGTGAAAATGTACCATGGTGAAAATGAGGCTTAATTGTGAGGTCGTCATGGTGTCGTATTAATGGGTACTTGATCTTATATGATTCTGAATGTGTTAAAATACCTCTGGACAAAATTTTATTCTTTGTAACAAAGAGTTCAATTCCTCTATAGTTTGACCCACACTACTTGGCTAAAACGCATTTGGTCCCATCAACTCTCCTCATCTTACTGGTTCCTTTCATCCTCTGTCCCACCTTCGCCGAGCTGTTATATTTTCTTCTCTTTTTCTATCGTTACTTCAATGGCCACTGCTCCTTTGAACTGCCTGTTTGTATCCCTTCACCATTATGGCTGGTGTGTTGCACCCATCTAGCAGCAAAGTTTAATCCCTTTTCTATCCAGTTCTCTAATGCAAGAACTAAGCCGTTACTCACAGACTTTCATGTAAACAACAGGTCAGCTCTGGAACTGTCCTCCTGTGTGTCTCAGTCTGTATTTCGTACCTCTAGCCTTACTTCAATGCAACATGTCCAGGCATCTCGAAATTAACAGGTCTTGAATTTGTGCTCTGTAGTAGTTTGTTTTTTATTTCTCTTGGAGGGAACAATTCTTGCCAGCTTCTGGCCTTAGGTTCCTTATGCCTTAAATAAAAAGAAATGAGGCTTCATGAGAAGTTTCCTTGCTTGCAATAATCATTCAAAGGCGCTTAGTATTCGTCATTTCACTTCCATTCCACTTCCCTCAGTATTCCATGCCCATTTCAATGCAATGCAGTTTTTCTGCTTTGTTTATGACAGAGGTGACGCTCATGTGCCATAAGATTCCTTCTTATTTTTGTAAATTATATGGTTATTACCCGGCTCCGAACTATTGTGAGGTATGGAATACCTCCGTCATGACACTTCTGAGTCGTCAACACATTCCTTTCACAGCTAACCTGTCATCGGATCTCTTCGTCCACTGAGTCCCCCTATTAAAAGCCTCCTGTTTGGAAACCTTTTTATTGTCTGATATCGTATCTCAATAACAGTGACTTTATTTCCTTCCTTTGATACCTCTCTCCCTTCCTAACTGGGACAAACGCCTATCTTTCTTCTTGGTGTCCTTTTGCCTTCCTTTTTGCTTGCCTTTAGTTTGTGTGCTGGCCTTTTGTCTTAAACGTGCTTCATCCAGATATAATATTCATGAAGAGGTCGTGGAAGCAGGTTCGGTCTGTCAGCTGCTAGCTCCACACACTACAGTGTAAAACGGTTAGGTCCATGTTAGTTAGCTTCCATTTCAATGCACGGTATGCAATCGAGAGGACTCCGCCTGAGTGATGTGGTTGAGGGATCTAACAGTTCCACTGTTGTGCAAATATATTAACAACAAAACTACACAAATATTCATTCCCAACCTTTTTTAACGTACACTGATGTTTTTATCATCTGTTCATACATTATTCCATCATACGTTGTGGCAGCCGTATTTGCTGACTCTGGCTGATTACAGATTTTACTTAGCTCTAGTGTTTAGAGTGTCCTTGTCTCACTCTCCCGAGGTAGGGCAGACTAGCACAAACTCTCATCATATCCTGGCTGTGCCACAACACCGTCTGGCCGTATCCAGTCTTCCTCAAGATCTGTGTATAATTTAAGAATATAATCTACAAAATCCTTACTACTATTTACGTCAAATCTCAGAACGGACTGAATCTGCAAAAACTTAACATTTACTGTAAGCAAACACTAACCACTACGGTAATGTTTAAATGGTAGTGAGTGGTATGGTACGATGAAGTATGGATATGAAGCGTTGCAGTGGGGAGAGAGGTAATGTGGTAGTGTATGCTGACACTTAATGGTGTGTGATATGTAGAAAACGTGGTGTGGTATGATATGGCGTGTTTTTTTTTTATGCAAGGGAAGAGAAAGAACCAAAGGCCAGGAGTAAAATGCTGAGAACATGGTTTGAGGATTTCTGAGGTATGGCTTGAGGTGTGGTGTGTTTAGTATCTGTAGTAAGAGGTGCTGGTGTGAGTTGCAAGACGAGATGTGGAGTGGTGGTGGCGTGGTGTGGAGGAATGTGGATGGTAATGTGTATGAGGAGTTAATGTGATGCGTAAGCGTATATGTGATGTGGTGGTGTGTGGTGGTAGCGTGAAGTGTTTTGTTTGATGGCTGTGTAAAATGCTGGTGTAAAGGACCGAGAATCTGGTGTGAGCTTTCTATAAATATGGTAGTGCATTGTGGTAGAGTGTTGTGGTGGTGTGAAAATGTGCTCTTGAAGTGTTTACATCTGATATAGTTAGAGATACTTCTGTGTGAACTGAAAGAGAAAGTGTGATGTGGGTGTGGAATGGGGTGGCAGTATAGAGGTATGTGTTGGTAGAGTGGTGGTAATGTAAGGTGAACCATGAGGTACATGGTTGCGGTAGTGAGTGGTGCTGCATGGGTGTGGTGCAGTGTAAGGTGGCTGGTGTACAGTAGCTAGTGTGTGGTGATAGTGTGTGACGTTGGAGGTGATGCGGTGTGGCTTATGGTGGTAATAATTAGTGAATGGCGATGCCGTCAGAGTGTGAAGAACAGCCTGGCGCATAGGTACTGTGCTGGTGCTAATATGACCTGTCATTTTTAACCTTTACAGTGTGAAATGAAGTTCTGCTTGACAAGCCCTGAAGGCTCAGGTCGAAAATCGGGCCAATGTCTAGCCTGGTCTTCCTGTGAGTCCTGGTAGCAAAGGGACCCAGTTTCTTATTTGTCAAGTTTCCCATTGTTTGTCGAAAGTGGTATTGGCTGCCTCAAGTCAGAAGACGGGTGGGGTTAGTTGAAAGGTCCGGCTATTCCCTTTGCCTTAAGGTCTTGGAGTGCGGTGACTAGCGAAAACGTACAGTAGGTAGTTTGTCTTTTGTTTTACTGCATTTACAATATGCCATTTTCATTTTAAATGAGCCTCCAACAGACGATACAGTTCTGTGGGAAGCAGAAATTGGCTGCCCACTACGATTAATTACTTTTTCAGGTTAATCACCCATCTTCCAGGGACGTGATAATAATTTTTGAATATTACCCGATTGATGAAGGGGACTAAATAAAGATTCAGTCTGTCCTCTCCAAGTTCGCA
>NW_027643131.1:0-4995 GCF_032717465.1 Coenobita brevimanus | reverse complement strand
AATCCCCCTTTAGCTATAGAATAGGAAAAAAAAAAAAAGAGTGATCATCCAAGTGAAGGGATTAATAAAATAATTGTTTTTCAATCACTAATTATATTTCCAGACGAAGAAATTTATTCAACCTGTTGAGAGATCACTCTGTGATAGTAATTTAGGTGTCATTTAGGAGAAGGGTGAGGTTACTTAGGGGGTGGGGTCTGTTCTCGCTTGCCTTGAGTTCTAACGGTGCAGTGACTAAAGGAAAGTGCAAGGCAGCAGCAGTGAACTTAGTAGATTTTTCTTCATAAAACCATCTGATTCTGGATGTGGACACCTGGTGGTCTGGTGTCAGATCTCTCTTTTCAGAAACGACCGCAATCTTGCTGGCCCGGATCCGTATCCTAGATCTGGTAGTTTTGGAAGTATATGGGGGGAAACAGTTTTTAACTCCTTGGGTTGTAGTTTCATCGCTTATGGATGCACCGTAGCTCGTATTTCTTATCTGCTTACTTCTGTTGTGATGACCTCTGATATGCATTTCTGTTGTTTATTCCAATTAGATCTCAAAATGAACAGATCGTGAATCTGACTTCTCCACACATGTTTAATTCTTCATCGGAAAAAAACATTTTGAAGGATTTTAGCAATATACATTAAAAAAAAAAGAAAAAAATTCTCTGAGGAAAGGGAAGCCGTGTGATGTTTTTTCTTCGTAGCCATTAAGCTTGCCAAACACTGGCATTGAACTCTCAAGACCATTAGACCATTAGCTTCCTCGAAGAAACACCTACTATGTGTGATACACTCATCAGTGTGTGTGTGTGTGTGTGTGTGTGTGTGTGTGTGTGTGTGTGTGCGCGCGCGCGCACCGCTTCCTCAAGTGCATGCACATGGTTATGTAACAAATGTTAAGAAACTGACGATATTCCAAGCTCACCGACTCTAGCCAGCATACTAATCCTTAACTAAATAAGCCAAAGTGCTTAGATGCACCCTTTTGGGGTTCACGTGTTCTAGCACATGATGTTAACTGCAAATAAAGTTAAACGCGCCATTTATTTAAGAGGGTCTGCCACATAATAGATATCAAGTGTAAGAAATGAGTGGAGTCACTTAGAGAGGGGTTTCTAACAGAGACGGGAAGTAATAAGCCCTCTCATAGTTAGTCCCTGGTCAATCTCTTGTAGCCAGAGTCTTCTCTCGTATCATATTGCAGTAAATGTCAGACGAAGTAGTATTCAGCTGAGAGCAAGTCCTAGGAGCCTTGAGCGTTAACTAATCACTTGAGACAGGGGCACTACATAATGAGTATCAAGTGTGAGACATGTGTGCCAGATTTAGATCAGAGAGCTTTTAACAGAGTCAGAAACACGTGATACATGATATGCATGTATAAGAGGATGGGGAAAGGCTTGTGATGATATGGAGCATGCAGCTGGGGGACAAAAGTTGTCCTTGATTTTTCAACTCTTTCTTCTTTTCACTTCCCGCTGCTTACTAAAATTCTTTACCTGGGAGAGGTTGGTCATGTTTCTCTCTAATTTAATACATTAGGACAGGTGACTAACGTGCCCAAGATCCCCAACACCCCTTTCTTAGCGATCTATTTTTTGATTTGTTCTTGTAAATATCCTTTAGTGACGTTATTTATCCTAAGTGTGGCTTTACTGGAACAATTTATTTAACAAGATTAGAACAGTACAGTGTAATAAACAATATAAATATCTTCGGAAAAGGAATTAGGGCAGCTTCCTTAACCGACGAGAATAAAGGGCCTTAGAGGAATGTACGTTACTTTTCTACCTGCTGCGTTATAAGTGAAGGAAAAGTATCTATCGACAATGAAACATACTAAGCCTCTCTCAGCTCGGCAATATTAGCGAGCAGAGGGAAGATGAGAAGCAGGAGTTTGTACACATGCAGAGAGCGGCTTGGGAAGGCAATGTTTGCAGGAAAGAGGGAAGGTGGGATGAACAAGAAAGTTGAATCTGATCATTGCAAGAGTCTTATATATATATATATATATATATATATATATATATATATATATATATATATATATATATATATATACCTTATACATATATATATATATATATATATATATATATATATATATACATATATATATATAATATATATATATATATATATATATATATATATATATATAATATATATATATATATATATATATATATATATATATATATATATATATATATATATATATATATCCATGATAAATGAGTCGGTAGTGCATATGCATCTACCTGTATCTTCCTAACCACCCCGCTGAGGGGGGTCCTCACTTAATTGACGTGGTAGTGGGACTTGAAGCGTGGGGCTGGCAGTGCCACCTGGATTTGGAGGCATGCCTACACTTTGTAGGGTTCGGCATTTGTCGGTCTCGTGGACCAAGCACCCCCTACATCACTGGCGTGAGGACTGCTGGTGATGCCTAGTCCCTGCCCATTTGCCATCAAGTGGGCGGGACTGTTAAGCCTTCCCACGTGTTTGCTGTGTGTGGCGTCCCATGCTGGGAGGAAGGGAGTCTGCACGATGCACCATGCAGTTACCAATAGACCTCTTTGGTCCTTTTTTCATGGCTAGACGGGTTTGGCCCTGGTTTGGCCCGACCAGATAAATCGGCTGGTCATGCATTGGCTAGGGTCAAGTGGTGCACTGGGGGGGCCTATGGCTCCTATCGTCCTGGAGTCACCCTTGCCCAGGTCCCCTGGTGGTTACCTGCGTATACTCTCCTGCTACCTCTGGAGTAGCCAGTGGTGTTGTCTCTGGCATAAGACCTCCCCTCTGTTGAGATCTATGGTGGGTGGTGGGGTGGGGGAATGAAGTTTTTGTAGTATATTAATGTGATTTATTAACAAAAGTTACTGTTGATTTCGATTACCTCATCTGTCCCTGGCTCAAATTCTTTGAGTCATCTTCTCTCATTGCCACTCTAGAGCCTTTCCAGGCCCCAAAGCGACTATCCTTCTCTGACCCAGCGTTCCAACTGTGAATGGGGAGAAGCTCACGTCAGGTTGGAGTTTGGGTCTGGGAGTTCAGTTCCAGAGACAATGTGCCTGAGACTTTCCTCAAAGTATACTGGTACTGGAACCCTCTGCTGGTGGTTCAATGCTGGATATAGACATTTCTTGAACTGCACCAAGCCATTGTTTCTGCTTGTTGCTGTGAACTGGTGATCCTCAAACCCAGGGGGATGTGGTAGCCTACTTACTGAGGTAGTTCTCCCCACCTAGAAAGCTCCTCCTCCAGAATCTGACCTCCGTCGCTGATAACAGTATGTCCTGTGTATCCCGTACCACCTTCAATCCAGAGTAAGGGGGTCATTTACCCCTCCTCGGGACCTCCTTCCGATACCCAGAGATTTCCCTGATTACTGGAGGACTTTTGCTTTTCTGGTGTTGTAAATGTTCACTGGGAATAGAAGAAAATTATGATGGTGTTCTGACACCCAACTCCGACTCTGTTCTTGACCTTCGATAGACTAACATTTGCCTGCTTCTTACATGAAATTTGCTTGGATCTCCCTTCCTGTGAAACCCTGTGTTTCTGAACCCAAATGAATGTTTCCACTGTCAGGGGTATGGCCATGTTATTGCCACTCTTCTCACCGTGCACAGGCTGGCCTTTCCTGGTGTCTGTGTCTCCTGTAGACCAAGCCTGACTCCAGCAACTGCACAGGACCCCTTAAATGTTAGTCACTGTGGAGGTCCTCATGCTAGTCTCTTCTAAACACTGTCCAAGATACTGCCTTTGAAAAAGAAGATTTTTATCAATTCATACACGTGACAGGGTTTCATTTCCTGAAGCAAAAAGGAGAGTCAAGACACTCTTCTTCCAGCCCGGGGTTCCTTATGCTTCTGTCAGCTTTCTGAGAAATGCCAGTGCGTCGCCACACTGTATCTCAGAGGCAGCATCGACCCATTCCAGTCCCCACTCCTTCAACTCATGATACACAGAATGCTGTCCCCATGGGTTAGTACTGTTTGGAAGAATGATGGTTGCTCAAATGCTACTCCGACTGTTTCTGTCCCCTTTCTGGTGGATGACAGCTTGCACACTTCCGTGGTGGTGGCAGATATCCACGTTGACAGGACTCCTCCTGCTTTAGCCAGTATGCCTAAGGGCTCCATCTGTACCTGGCAAACGTCACCCATTTCTTCATCAAAGTCCTCTGATCATGCGGTAAGACCGGCCACTCTAAGGTCTCTGTTACAGACCCATCTGTTGACACCTCTCCTGTTCCCTCTGTCCAGCAGGTTGACGGGGGATCTAGCCAGGTGGACAGCTGAAGCTGATGGTTCAGCTCTAGTCCAGTTCCCTCCTGGGGAGCAGTTGTTGGACAGCTCGTTGATGCTTCTTCAGATTCAGTTGAAGCAAAGGATGTCCTCCTGGGCAAGTAGATTCGAAGGTCCTGTGAACTCTACTTCCACTTCTGGGGCCACTGGTGGGAGAGGCACAGGGAGTCCTACACCTCCAAAGGCAGCCCCAAGCCACCTTCCAAACAGACTGGTCACAGGCGTCTACTCCAAGAGGGAGTGTTGTAAAACTTACTTCCTCGTCCTCTCGTTTGCCCACAGATGTTCGACAGAGGGTACGGGTTTCTGGTTCTGGGCAAGCTCCTACGAAGGGCCTTCATAAGGATCAGTCCAAACCCACTCGTTTGTCAGGTGTACAGTCCCTCACTTAATCATCATTCCTCCATTATGGGTTCTATCATCCAGTGGAATTATCGGGGTTTACATGCTAACTATGAGGAACTGTGTCATCTTGTGCATGTGCATCCAGGAGATCATGGTAGGTAATGCTGTTCCTTCCGGTCCTTGTGGCTACCATGCCTTTTATTCTGATCCTGTGCTGGGCCAAGGTAGTCATGGAGGTGCTGGTATCTTCCTTCGCCAGGATATTCCATACAGTCATCTGGATATATCTGCTACCCTGCAGACTGTTGCTGTCCAGATGTTTTTACGTTGGCAGTATACAGGTTGC
>NW_027643130.1:0-25123 GCF_032717465.1 Coenobita brevimanus | reverse complement strand
CCAGATGTCTGAAAGGAAGATGAGAAGATTGCCAGTGAAACTCATATGACTTGTTAATACTGAGGTCAGTAATGACAGAAAACTCAATTGATGAATTTTAATGTCAGCCTTGAGGACGCCAGAGGGGAGGAAATGATGGAGAAACATCACCAGTGTTGTCCAAGATGGATTTGGAGGAGAAAGTCTGAGTAAAAAGTTTTGCTTTTTTCAGTAGAAGAAATAGAAACAGAGCCATCAGAGCGAAAAAAGAGGACGGAAGGATGAAGAAGCACAGTTGTTAGAAAGTTTTTGGCAAGGTGCCAGAAGGAGCAGGAAGAATTTGAGTCAGAGAGTTCAGAGTATTTATTTTAGGAGTGAAATAATTTTTAGCAGAGCGAAAGACAGACTTAGCACGGTTCCAGGCAGAGACACAAAAGAGATGACATTAAGGGGTGGGTTAGCTCCAGTACCTTTTGGAGGCACTTTCCTTCTTGTGGACAGTATTAGAACAAGTGTAAATAAACCATTTTTTTTTTTTTGCATTAGCTACAGGATAAGAGAAAGGTATGTTTCCATGTCCAAGAGAATGACCTCTGTAATGCACGAGGCACACTCAGATGGTTCTCAGCAATGGAGACAATAATCATTCGAGGGAAAATAAGAATAATTATTTCCTGAGGGCTTCTTGATCATCAGCTCCAAAATGACAAAGCAGCCGGGTCCACAAGCCTTACTGGAGTGATAGGACAGGTTAAGTGATACGGTTTGTGATCAGAGAAGCCCAGTGGAGAGAAAAGGTTAACAGCATAAGCAGAGGGATTGGTTGTAAGGAAAAGGTCAATTATGTTGGAACTCTTTCCATGGCGATCAGCGATACGGGTACGGTGCTGTACAAACTGCTCTAAGCCATTAAGGATGGTAAAGATGTAGGCTTGTTCACCAGGTAGCTCACTGAAAGCAAAGGAGAGTCAAAGATGGTGGGGAACATTGGAAACATCTACAGTAGTGTGGAGATTTTAGAGAAAGGAGAAATTGATAGGATGTGCTCCAACTTAGAAGTAAGATAATCAAAGAATTTTTCATTGTCAGTAGAAATAGGGAAGAAGTACACAGCACAGATATAATAAGTCCAAGAAAATGACAGGGTAGCCGAAACCATAGAGTAGGGAATTCAGAAGATTCAATTTCAGGAACACGAGAACAGGATATGTTGTTGTGTACATATGCATAACATCCACCTTTGGCTTTGAAGTGAGCATAAAGTAGGAGGATACAGAGGAGGGTTTGCTCTCAGTTGCCTCAGACAGCTGAGTCTCAGTGAGGAAGCTAAGGCGAGGTTGAGAGGAAGAGAGGTGATGTTCATCGAGGAGAAAATTGAAGGAAAGTCCACGAATGTTGCAGAGGTGAACAAGAAGTTAGTCAGACATTGGTTTCATGCACCTCTCTTGGCCGTCACCGGGAGAGGGTCGGATGGTGGGAGCTTTTATGGTCCTGGTGACTTTGAGGCTGGGTGTTGGGATGCCATTTTTGATTTTGGAATAGGAAGTGGATGATGGGAACTTTTATAGTTCTGGGAACTCCGAGACTGGGTGCTGAGATGCCATTTTTGCTTTTGGGGGAGGAAATGTGGTGCGTACTATGCATGTAGTTTTGGTGCTTATGGTTAGAAGAAATTATATAGAAGAGTATTCTGGCTTACAGTCATCTCTGTGTTGCTAAAACACTAAGACACGTTAGGTTAATGGCGAAACGTCTTTCTACTTCATCAGAGAGAGAGAGAGAGAGACAGACAGACAGACAGACAGACAGACAGACTGACAGACACGTTAAACTAATGGCAATCTTTGCTTACAGGCCTTTTGATTATTGTGTTTTCTAGTTCTCTCTCTCTCTCTCTCTCTCTCTCTCTCTCTCTCTCTCTCTCTCTCTCTCTCTCTCTAACTCATATTCCTTGGATCCCCTGCCGTCCTCCTGATCCTGGCCATCATACCCTGCCTGATGGCGCGGCTCACTGGCTGATTAATTGCCAGCACGCTTGATCTTCGGTAATTGATTCTGTAGCTTTACTGACTCAACCAATATGACTGACTGGGGTAGTAAGTTAAGAGTGAAGGAGTAGCTTTGTGATTACTGGAAATGAATAACGCTTATGTAAATGATTGTCCGAGTTTATGAATTTTTATTGTTCTTAGGTCAAAGCCATAAGTGTTTAGTTTATGGAGATGAGGGTTATCTATAAGAATACAGAAAGGAATACATTGACGAAGGCGTGCTAATCATAAATGAATGATATGACAGGGTGATTGCAGTCGGTGCCGAATGATTTGGCTCTAATCTGACTTACTCCTGTCATTCACTTGATATCCAGTGTTCTTAGTTGCTCCTGTAATGACTGAAATCCTATCGAAGGACAAAGTGAACTGCCTGTTTGATGATGCCTTTATTGCTACGTTTTCAGGAAATGGACTTACCGATTATTAGAGTAGCGTGGCTGCTAGGCTTTTATTTTTGCAAAAACATCAATTGACTGGTGCCAGCAACACGAGGGGATGAATCGAAGCATGTGGAATGAAAAGAAGGGAGAGATGAAATGTAAAAAAAAAAAGAAAATTACTTGAACAAAGATAAATGGAATGCAATGGAGTGAAAAGTAAAGGAAACAAAATTATGGGATTACGCCGTGCGAGTAAGTGAGGAAGTGATATGCAATGAACGATGACACCTGGAAAGGGGGGTGTAATGGAGAGAGAGAGAGAGAGAGAGAGAGAGAGAGAGAGAGAGAGAGGACGTCCATGCAATAAGGGGTAAACTGTGGGAAAGAAAAAAGATATACAGTACACTACATACAGTGAAGAAAACTCTTTAGTATTTCCCAATGTAAATGCGCTTTGGCTTAAGGAAAAAACTGAGAATAAAACTAAATACAAAGAAACAATAGGAAACAGAAGACAAGATGAATGAAAGAAGGAAGGATTGGGAGGTAATGGTACTGAGCACTGACGACCCAAAAAAAGGAAGAATAAAACAGGAAGAAAGCTAAAGAGGGAAGAAATTTAAAGAAAGAGAAAGACAGGCTTTGATTTACCCCTGTCCACTGCATTAGGGACATTATAGAGGCCAATACGTCTTGGTTAAATTTCAATCTTCCCTCAAAGCACTCTTACCAAGCCGTCATTGTTCACTAACGTTGCTGGTTTAAAAGGGACAAGAGGTAAAATGGCTGAGTTCACCAGTCTCGCTAGCCAGAAGGGGGAAGGAGGAAGAGTTAAAAAAGGGAGGGATGGCAGTAAGAAATGGAGGGGAGTGTGAGGGGAGGGAACAGGAGGCTAATGTCAAAGGTGAGTGAGAAGAGTATCTGGGTGAAGTGGAAAAAGTGGTAGTAGTAATCAGGTGGTGGTGAAGTAACGGGGAATATTTTTGTACAGAAGGGAGAGAGAGAGAGAGAGAGAGAGAGAGAGAGAGAGAGAGAGAGAGAGAGAGAGAGACGTAGGGAACTGCAGTAGTAATTAAACACGCTAGACAAAACAGTTTCAGATTTGATGATAGTAAAAAAGGAGATTGTTAAGGGAAATGTCGGTAGTCTGGTGGACGGCTGTGATCACAATAAACGGCCTGGGAAATTTGGTCAATGGTACCAAGAACGACCCAGTAGTTTTATACGGAAAAATATACTGCAGTACATTAAAATTTTAAGGTAATAACATCAAGCATGAAGATGGTGATGAATATACGGATGATGGTGAATGATGGTGATGAAAATGATACTGATGGATGGATATTTAGTGTATTATTATTACCGTATTATTATTATTATTATTATGATGATGATGATGATGATGATGATTATTACTACTACTACTACTACTACTACGACGACGACGACGACCACAATATAAAGCATGACATTATAGCACCCTCATCAATGTGGGGCTCGAACCCCTCTCGCCACTGCTGGTCTAAAAGTGCGCGACCACACGTGTGCTTGAACAAGTGCTGGCAACATGTAAGCAACACAGTTACGAACACGCTACAAACATGTTGGGAACAGCAGCGTCCAGATCATGTTGGCAACATCATGATGATGTTTCAATTGCCTGGTTGGACACACTTATCCCATCGCCTCTGCTGCCAGTGTTCGAAGCTCACTAAAACATGTTTGTATCGCCTACATCTGTCCAAATATTGCTGCAAACATGTTCCTGAACATGTTGCCACCATATGTTTGAGAGCACGTGTGAAAGCGCCCAAAGATGCGTTTCACTCACGTAAATAGCCTATGACGTTTTCCTTTCGGATCCACACACCCGGGCTTAATGCAGTGTGGGTGAGAATGAGGTTAAGCGATCCTGGCCATGATACTGTAGCTACTACAAATACCACCACCAGCAACAATAATTCCATCGCCCCCACCACCGCTGCTATTACTACTACTGTTACAGCCGCTGCTGCTGCTGCTATTGGCATGAATAATATTCTAAGTTTTTTAAACAGGTTCGCAGAAATTTCATTTATATATCCACTTCGATAGTGCAACAGATGACAATGGATGCTATTGTTCAACCGACTGTATGCGAACGTGTGTTCGTGTCTTGCGTCGAGGTGTAACTGAACTGCTAGATCTTCGGATGATACTCAGAGTGTGAGGCGTATTACATAAAAAGCTGCAAACAGAAATTTAATAAAAACTTGTCATATAGTTCAGTATGGTACAGTTCAGCCTCAAGTTTGCTGTGTCATATTCCCATACATTTCTGATGGACGTGAACTTGAGGCAAATTAACAATTGGAGGAGAAACGGAAAATGAAATATTTGTTAAAGCAATTATGTGTTATGCTTGTCACTGCGGAAACGACCGTTGTTACAAAAGTTAGAACTTTATTGTTGTTTTGTGTATGTAAAATCACATTTCAAGGTTCTAAATTCTATTGTGATGAATGTGAATTAGTGCAGTCCGATTGAAATCGACCTTCCATTATACTGTTGAACAGAGTGGCGTGTGCCTGGTCTGTCACCTGGCATAGAAAAAAAAGTGATGATTTTTGAGGTGCGGAATCTAGCTGAAGGACACTCGCCCGCACCACGCAATGCAACTCTTAGCATTATTGTTTCACATGAATATGCGGACGCCACAACTTTGCTCAGGGCAACCAGTCATTGACCAAAGCTGCGAACCACTGTCCAGGGCCATCATACATTGACAGCAACTACCAAACATTGACCAGGGTTACTAAAATTGGCCATGGCCACCAGAGCACTGACGCTGGCGACCAAACACTGACCAGGGCCACCGATTACTGAGAGGGGCAAGAATTATTGGCCAGGGTAACTAATTATTGACCGGAGTCACTGCACGTTGTACAGGATCACCAAAAACGGTCCAGAGTGACCAAAAACTGGCCAGTGCCACAAATTCTTTATTAGGGACAGAAACACTAAACAGGAACATCAAACCCTAACCACTATCCTTAAACGCAGGCCAAGGACACCCAACACTGAATATGGCTACCAACTCTGACAAGGACCACCAAACCCTGACCTGGTCCACAGAACACTGAAGAGGATCACCAAACAATGACCAGGGTCACTACATTCTGGTTAAGGTCACCAAACACTGATCAGGGCCTACCAGACACTGATCAGGGCCACCAGACACTGATCAGGGCCACCAAACACTGATCAGGGGCCACCAAACACTGATCCAGGGCCACCAAAGCACTGATCAGGGCCACCAAACACTGCCCAGTCAGGGCCACTCAGACACTGATCAAGGGCCACCAGACACCCCGATCAGGGCCACCAAACACTGATCAGGGCCACCAGACACTGATCAGGGCCACCAGAACCCACTGATCAGGGCCTGGTGCTCACCAGAACACTGATCAGGGCCACCAAACGCACTGATCAGGGCCACCAAACTTACTGATCAGGGCCACCAAACACTGATCAGGGCCGCCAGACTTACTGATCAGGGCCACCAGACACTGATCAGGGCCACCAGAACACTGATCAGGGCCACCAAACACTGATCAAGGGCCACTCAGACACTGATCAGAGCCACCAAACACTGGTTAGGGCGACTAAAGTCTGGTAAGGGCCACCAGACACTGACCAAGAACCAGCTAAACACCACCGACCATGGCGATAAAACACTGACCAGCGTCACAATGCACACTGACTAAGGCCATCAAGCACTGACTAAGACTGCTGTAGACACTGACAAGAGCTACCAGACCAAGGTCCACGGCCACCAAACATTAACTCAGGTCCACTAAACTCCAACCAGGTCCACCAAACACTGACCAGATCCATCAAACTCTGGTGAGTGACCATCAGACACCTACCAGACCACCAGACACTGACCAAGGTCATCCTAATTCTAACCAGGGCCACGAAATGCTGATCAAGGCCACCAAACACAGTCAAGGACCACCAAACACTGACCAGGACCACCAGGTTCTGGTCAGGATAGAAAATACCGACCATAGCCACCCGGACACTAACCAGGGCCACTAGACTCTGATCAAGGTCACCAAACATTGACCAGATTTACAAAACACAGACCAGGAGCTGCTAGACACTGCCCAGGGCCCACAAAAACATCGACCTCGGCCACCAAACATTGACCTGGGCAACCAACCAGACAGCGGGGCAATCAAGCACCTGACCAGGACCACCAGACAATGTCTAGGACCACCATCACCATTGACCAGGGCCACCAAACACTGACCAGGGCCATAAGCACTGCCCAAAGTCGCCAGGCACTTTGACTAGAGGTCACAAAACACTGACCAATACCTCAGAGACTTTTGACCAAGGGCCACCAAGTACTAACCTGGGCCATCCAAACAATGATCAGGGCCACCGGACATTGACGAGGGCCACCAAACACAACAAGGTCCACCAAACACTGACCAGGGCCATTTCAAACTCTGACCATGGTAACCAAGCACTGATCAGGACCATCAAACACTGACTGGGGGCCACCAAACACTGGTCAGAGGGCACCAAACACTTTGGAACAGGACCACCAAACTCCTTGACCATGACAAAGAGACACAAACTAGGGCTACCAAACACTGACTAGGGCCACACAACACAAACCCACTACCACACAGAAACGCACACTGACCACGGCCACCAGATACTGACCAGGATTCCCTAACGGTGACCACTGCCACTGGAGACACTGACCAAGACCATTAGACACTTATCAGGGGCATTAAGCGCTGACTCTCATCCCTTTTCTGTCCAACTCTAATGCAAAGAGTTAACTGTTACTCCCAGATCCTTCATTTATGCAACCAGGTTAACTCTGGAACTGTCTCCTTTGTCTGTATTTCCTACTTCCAATGATGCCCAGTCTTTCAAACACGCAGTGTGTCCAGGCATCTCAGAAATGAACAGATCTTGAAAATTGGCTCTCTTCTTTTGCATTGTTTTTGTTTTTTCTTAGAAGGAACTGTTTTCCTGGCTCCGGCCTTTGGTTCTTTTCTTCCTTCCATTAAAAAAAAAAAAAACTTTGACCAGTGCCCTCCAGACACAGATTTAGAGCCGCCAGACGCTGACCAAGGCAACCAGGCTGGTCGGAGCCAGGAGTGCTGTGAAATACTGCTTTACAATCTGTCCTACTTTACGATGGATGTTTATATGCATTCCGAAGGGCTTATCACAGCATGGGTGTCATAAAACCTATATGAGAAGGGTAAGCAGCCAAGAAATGAGGCCTGTTGCCTAAGTGCACAGAGCGTACTGCTATAAATACCAATATGCCTAATAGTAGGAGGAAATGAATATACTGCTTTTTCCTTAAGAAAATGCCAAGATTACGCTTATTTCTTTCTTTGAAGTATGAGCTTGATTCTTTTAGGCAAACAGGCTTTAGCCATTTTTTACCCTTCTTCATCTCTCTCTCTCTCTCTCTCTCTCTCTCTCTCTCTCTCTCTTTATGGACACTGATTGTTAGACACTTGTTACAGTAATTAACAATGGATTAACAACGCAGTAGATAATGACCCGAATAAGGAAAGGTGGGAGAAACTTTTTTATGGGAATGCCACTTGACGTCCAGAATACGGCCAGCTTCATAATAAGGTTGATAATGTTGTAGATGATTCATCCACTCATTCAGTATTGGAGTTACGACGAGGGGACGGGAAGGAAGCTCAGTCTATTATTAATGATTCAAGGAAATTATTTTTTGTAAGCGCATATGTTTTTTAAATGTATAGTGTGCCATTTGTTTGCACTTGCTAATGTGATGCAGTGGGGTATATACAGGAACTTTAGTTAAAACATGAAGAAAAATGTGAAAATGTTTCCTTTATTATCATTATTGCCCTGTAATGTTTGGCTTCACCTCATGATAAGAGTTACGCTATTGAAAAGCTTCTGTGAAGCACGTCTTACAATCTGTGTGTGTGTGTGTGTGTGTGTGTGTGTGTGTGTGTGTGTGTGTGTGTGTGTGTGTGTGTGTGTGTGTGTGTGTGTGTGTGTGTGTGATTTTTACCTGTTAATGACGCATTGCCAATAGTAGATTGTATGTTTATTCACTTGAAATTATGACAAAGAAATATTTCCCAATTCAAAAAAGTGAACGCATCAGAGTGATTACTTAGTCATAGGCTATATTTAGCTGATGAAGATGTGGTGGTGGAATGCATAAAGTTTTGGTCCTGGGACTGTCATACTGGGTTGGATTTTAACTCGCGTAATGAACACTGTAGACGCGTATTCGATATCATCTGTTACTTCATATGGGCCACACTGATGCATCACTTGAACACACTCCAGTATTACCATAACACCAGACTGGACGCAAATGCTCACATTCTCTGCATATCTCAGCAGGGACTGTTGGATATCGCTGGTAGTGGCCAGGTGCCATGGTGATGTGTGAGGGAATGTTAGGGATCAAACCTCTCTTGATGCTTATCGTAAACTACTGGACATTGGAATGGTCAGTTCCATTGAAAATAATGCTTTTTTCTGAGAGGGCGATCTCCCAGACAGTTCCCGTAGGCATTGTCAAACACTGAGAATGATAAGCTAACAAGTTACCGTATATTAAGGTGGAGTGAAACTGAAATTGATAAAGATAACTGGCTGCATAAAAGTAGGAGTACCAGCTATAAGATAACAGTCAGCACTAAGGACTTATTTTACTTTAAGAAGTTCAAGTTCGATTTTTCTTTAAAAAATCATATTTAAAAAAATTAAGATAAGCTGGTAGCCAAGTGTCAATCTAATCCAAGATCAGATCAAGAGATCAGGCGAAGTCAAGAAAGACATGACAGGCTAACTTAGTAAGAGCAAAATCTAAGTCGATTTATGAGTTCAAAAGCCAAGATAAGTCCATTTAATTTTAATCAAAGGTTAATGAAGTTTAGTCACGCTAAAACCAGCTCAGGTAGGGGTCAGATGAAACTAAGCCTAGGCATTTCAAGGTAAGGTATACAGATTAGCCTAAATGTAAGCCAGGCTTGAATGTCTATGAATTGGGTCTTCCCCTCCATACCTGTAAAATCTATAATCGCTGTCTGACCAAGATTGCTCTGCCTCACGCGCCTTATCCTGTATTTGCCTTGAGTATCTCAACCTTTCTGTCTCGTAACACTTTTTTACATTATTCTGTCTATTACTGCTTTACCCCCGTTAAAACTCGTTCTTGGTAGCAGAAGGGTGTATTGCTTCGAGTCACTGCCTTTGCACGTCTGTCTATGTGCCCATGTAATATCAGTATAATAAAAAAAAATAAATAAATAAATAAAAATGATTACGTTAGTAGCAAACAAATGCTGCAAGTCAGCCAACACCGAGACGGTCTGATTTTAAGACCACTCGATAGTCAAGACCACAGCGCCAGAAGTTAGAGGTTTGGTTCTTCTAACCACTGCATGTCACAGGTGTTGCGTATTGTGTGTTCTTGTTTCCATACCGGCAATGTTTTAACCCAATTTGCCTATTTTGATTTTTTTTATTCAGTTTTTATATCACTTCACTCCATGACACAACTAAAACTTCTCAACATTTTTTTTATATATATAGTTTTTTACGGTACTAAACATCGGAATCTATGGAAACAGAACTATAGTTGGTATATATATTTTAGATAATTCTAAGACAAATATTCTCTTTTAACATTCTTATCATGAACTACGAAAGAGTGAATTGCGGTGCTAATTTCTTGTTTTGGTGGGATTTCTCTTTACTTCAGCCATTAGTGGTGATGTGTGATTTTTGTTGCTCCGGCGATGCACTGCGGGAAAGAAGGTGCTGTAATGGTGTACCACTCCCTACTGGTGGATTACCATCTCATCCTTTCGAAATTCTGTCGTTTCGGGCTGCCTCTTGAATTATTTTTTTCTTCACACCATCGAAACCCCTAAATGGATGGTAAGGGTCTTCCTTGTTCAAATTCTGAAATCAAACTCAAAATGATCTTGTGTCTGTTGCGGATTTGAACATTTTTAGAGACAAATATTGTGACATGTGCGTTAAGGTTAGGTTTGAACTTTTGCCAAGGTTATAGGGCTGACAGATGCCGATGTTAGGTTTTGATGGATGTGGCTTTCTCAGTGTAGTTTTGGTTGTTTGGAGCTGGTTTAGGAGTAATTTTTTAATTGATGTTTCTCAAAGATGCCTGAAGAATGCCCAGTTATAGTTCGAATAAATATAGGATCTTTTGAGAATTTTGTTTAACCTTCTCAACGATGCCTTCATTATTGTAGGTTTAGGTTCGGTGGGGGGTAGGAGAAGTTGATCGCTAAACAAACTTTTGATTATACTTTCCCGGAGGTGGCTTGAAGAATGCAGTTTCAGTTCTAATGAAGCTTGCTAAATCCCAAAGAAGTATTATATGTTTTTCATACGTCTTAAAAATATTTAAATTCATATCACAGGCGCGCGTCACTTCATTTCCAAAATTTTGTGTAATCGTGACGTAAAATGTACTATATTTTTTTCGCTAGATTTAATTTTTTGTGTACTATGCAAAACCAGGCCAATTAATGTTTTTATGACTTTTCGTGAAGTTACATCAAGCTAAGTCAAAGTACGGCCTACCACGTCTCTCTCTCTCTCTCTCTCTCTCTCTCTCTCTCTCTCTTACACGTGGGCAGCTATACTTTCCACGGGCCATATGTTGTTTTAACAGAAGGAAGAGGAGAATGCTAGGAGAGTATAAGAACGACGACTGGAGGAACTTCGAGAATAATGACAAAAGTTGATAGAAGGATAAAAAAGATGAAACAGAGAAAAAGAACATCTAACTGGAAGAGTGAAAAAGAACGGAGAACTTTTACCTACAGAGAGAGAGAGAGAGAGAGAGAGAGAGAGAGAGAGAGAGAGAGAGAGAACTTTACGAAGCTTATAACCTCGATGCAATTACCAGCAGTCCGCCCTCTTCACAATCAGCCATTTTTTCCCATTGATTCCTTTCATTTACGCCCCATGCCTTTACCACCCCTGGCAATTTCTCTTCCATAACTTCTTTTAACTCCTCTCTTGTTCCTCTCCCTTCCCTCACTCAGCAAGTTTTTCTGAAATTTACTACACCTCTCCCTTTGTGTTTTTCTTTTTCTCACCGCCTCGCTTACCGTCTTGCCTTCCTCTGAGCCTGTACCTCCCTCCAACATGTCTTGAAACGGGAGTTGGACCATGTAGAACCACTCCTCAAATCCTAACTCAGTGGTTATCTGTTTTGACACGACTTGCGACTAGGGCAAGACGGCAGGCGTCCGAGCCCCCAAGCAATTGAGAAAAGAAAGCACGAGTAACGCTGAAAATCGGTCAAAATTAATCTGAGGACAGCCCAGAAGCTGGCGGAAAATTGGGTGAAAACAAGTTGACGATAAACCAAACGTGGCTAAAAGTAGATAGAAAATTATTTTTTAAAATCGTCGCAAATCAGCCTGAGGAATAGTGTAAAATTCGTGCAAAAATCGGTCAAAACATGCTGATGATGGGCCCAATAGTTGTAGAATAGTAGCTAAAAATTATGAAAAAAAAAAAAATGACAGAAAATCTCTGCCTGGGAAATAGCGGACAATTTTGTCTAAACAGTTCATGAAACGTCACCTCTGTTATGGTGGGCTTGTGCGCTTGTGTTCGGAGCGGGATGGTTGAGAGAGCGATTGGAGTTACGAAATTGGGGGTACATGACACAGTTGGTTGACAGTGTAATGGCTTGTGGGTGAGTTAGTAGATGACTGGCTAGTCCAGTGATGACATGGTGACTTGCATTAGTCTGAGGGCTTTTGGTAGGTTTACTTAAAATCACGGCCATTCTTGACAACTTTGAGGTGGGCGTGGAGTCAAACGATTGGTCAACCAGTTGGGTAGAAATATTTGAAATCGCTCGACATCAACTACTAAAATGCACGGAGCAGTGAAGGACATATTGTTTTTATCTTTATGACATCATACAGCTTCCCATGAATCACTTGACTCCAGCTACTCATCTCCAGAAATTTGACCCAGGCTTGGCAAATAATTCAGAACAGATTATCTATCCAGTTTATTTACCTATTTAAGGAGAAAAAAAGGTATAAGCTTTCACATTTTTTAAAACTTTCCCGTCTAAAAAGTACCTTGTGCTTGAAAACATCGAAGTTAAAGGGTGTATGGCGAGATCAAAACGCAAAAATACGATCGTTTTAGTACAGGTCCCGTTTTTTCAACAGAGTGATTTTCTTCTATGTAAAAGTATACCAAATGTTGCAGAGGATGTCAGGAAGTCGTTCCCGTCAGGCCACTCTCTTCATGCGATTATCGAGATTTTGTATAAGCTGGTGGACTGTGTTTAACGCCGTTTTTGGATCTTATCGTCAGATAATTGTTAACGAGGTCAGACTGTCTTTCAGTTTCTCTCCCTTAACTTTTCATCAATCAACACATCTAGGCTGATAAACTGATAGTAATAGTAAGCTCGTTCATTTGTGTCAGGTATTCACGATGTTGCCTGAATGCATTCGAAAGTCTGCTAGTCTGCACACAATGAGTCTTCGAACTCAACCTCACCATCAATGAAAGTTTTAGCAACAGCATCATTTTGGTTCTAGACGATGGGCAAAGTTAGCCATCCCTCTTGCCGATGGGTGATATGGAAGTTACCCTCATCGTCGAGAGAGCGTAAACCCTGCTCCAGGAAGACCCACTCTTGCTATTGTTTCTGCTGGTGCACTTGAATGCCAAGGTCTGGTTAGAAGATGTTGACACTTGTTTATTTAAGGTAGAAAAACAAAATTGAGATTGGTGTGGTAGTATAATTTCATCACAGTCAGAGCAGAAAATGACTAAGCACAGATGACTGCAGATGACGTTGTTTAATTGTTGGATGCGATAGGCTAAAAGAGAATATTTTATGTCATCTAGTCTTCGAATTCCAGGAGGGGGGACTACTAAAAGGAGTCGATGTAACAACACAACAACTTTGGAGGGTACCGCTGAAAAAGGGATGAATTTGAAGCTTTTTTAAAAATGTACTTATAGATCAAATTGCATTGATATTTTGCATTTTGGGGGATAAGTTTAACCACTGTGCGGAAGTGTGGTTGAAAAAATCCCTCTGTCACTTTTTTTGTGGTTAGATTTTTAGAAAAAGGAACCTTTCCTTTTCCGCTCCACTGAAATTTTGATTGTGTCACTCTGGTTCTTTTAGCTGTTTTATCAGCTACTTTCTTATTGTTAACAACTTTATGGCAATAGAGCGAGAGAACAGAAGAGGCACCAGTTGCTGCTAGTAAAGTTGTAGGAGAAATGGGGAGACCACTTTGTGCTTAGATACTTATCTTAACACTGATTCCTGCTCAGTTTTAGCTTGAAGGGAACTTGTTTTCTAATTTTCTCAATTTGTGTCTGTATCCAGTAGCTGAGATATTTGCGCACTTTTTCTTGGATCAGTCCTGGATGGACACAGGCAACTGGTTATTAGTGGCGTATTACATTTTTTAAAAATGTCTTTGTGGAAGGTATATTTTATGTAACTCTAACTTATTCTAAATGAAAAATATTTCCTATTGTATTTCCACTGAATATTCTCAGCTGTAGAAGTAAGAAAATAGCCTGTAATTCACTGAAGAACATCCGTCTCGCCAGCCTGCATCTCTAGAAATATTAAACAATATTCGTGAAGAAAGGCAATTGTATATGATGGGAGAATAGCGGTGGCTCTACATCCTTCACCGGTTTTCAAGTACTGAGTGATGCCAGCTATGCTACTTCGGACGTGCTTGACCATTTAGGTGGGTTTAATTTATCGGCATTATTATATTTGGCCATTTACTTCCTTTGGTTGCTTTGCCACTGCCATCTGATTTTAAAAATATCCGTTTTTTTTCAGCAGATCAAGGATTGGTTTAGGGTTAGAAAGAGTTTCCACAAAAAATTGTTTCATACCTTGGAAAGATTTTATCATCACGAATTGACTAAGACGTCAAATTCACCTTCCAATATCCATGACACTTAATTCCACTGGAAAAACCTGGACTTTCACCTTACTGAGGGTTTTGTACCATAGTCATTATCATATTCCCTCAGAATGCATCCTCACTATTCTAAGGTTTTTGTGCAATCCCCTGCCTAACTTTTTTAAAAACTGGATGTAAGGTGAGGTAAGAATAAATTATGAGGTACTGTTGGCACCTCCGGTGTTTGAGTGACAGGAAGTTGACGCTGAGTGGCAGGAAGATGAGGTTAAATGTCTGGGGACTATTTTCTCAATTTTTTCAGCCAGTGGTTTTAGGGGCTGAACATTTTTGCTTTGTACTCATCTTGCTCACTTGATATTATCTCTCGAAAATTTAACTTTTTTTAATTTTTTTTTTTTTCTGAATGGTGCTTGCGGTGGCACAATAGGATCAGCTGATCGCATGAAAGCGGCATCAATGGATGAAGGTACAAAAAATTTGATAATATACATTTACTTACTGCTTCTGCCTCAAAGATAACATATGCATACCAATAAGCAGTATCATCACATATTTACTTAGTTGTTCACCACTTCGTACATCACATAACCCTTCCATGGCAAAATGCCGGTGATGTGTGTACCAGCTGTTCTTTGTTTTTACGTCTGAAAGGCAAGATCCCTTGGTGCCGATCAGAATTCCAGCCCCCGGACCTGCCTTTGCTGACTACCAGACTGGCGGCGTCCATCTTGGAAGTTGATGACGTCACGCACTTGGTGTCTGGCCCTTGCAAGGACAGGAAAGTCGCTCCCCTCAGTGTCAAACACCAGTGTGGAAGACGTTACCTTACTGTGAAAACACACAACTTATGAATGAATAAGAGAGGACTGGAAATTGGGAAAGGTTAATAGAACACGAAAAAATAAGAAAACAAGAGATGGTGAAAGAATTCAAAAGAATCATCGAGGAAGTGGAAGGCATGCATAATGGAAGAGAGAGAAGGGATAACAAAGAAGGGAGATGGAAATTAAAAGGAAGGGAGGAGACTGAGGAGGGACGGAGGAAAGAAAGAAGGAAAACGGAACTAAGAAAAATAATGTACGAATGGAGGAACGAGAATAATATAAATAAAGAATGAAATAGTTTGAGGGAGAAGCAAGGGAGAATTGAGGAGCGAGAAAGGAAGCAAGTATCAAGAGGAATCTGAGGAAATGATAGGAAGTTAAAAAGAAGATGAAGGAACGTGGGAATGAGATGACCTGATTCAAGGACGGAGAGGAGAGCAAAAAGATTGGGGATTATGGATGAAAGGGGAAGAAGACAGAGAAAGTAAACGAAAGACGAAAGAAGATGAGGATAGAGATTTTGGGGAGAGACTCGTTAGAAAGGAATGAAATAATGGATAGTAGGATGTGTGGAATTTAAAGGTGTGGAAGCTGGAGAATATAAGTCTGGGAAGAACGGGAAGAAGAAGGGTGGGAAAGAACGAGGAGAGAAAAAGAGGAAAGGCAGAAGGAGAGGAGAAGTGATGGACCCAGTGGAGGAGGATAAAAACTGCGAGGGACGGAGGAAAGAAGACGGGGCGAAGGAGCAGGCAGGGAAGGAAGAGAAAATATGTGCGAGGAGAGAGAGGGAAGAGGGAATGGTAGGGGCTGGTGCAACATGGTCACGTATTAAGATGGAAGGACAGGGTGTGATATAAATGAGATGGAAAGGTTGAGAGAGAGGAAGAGTGGAAGGGACGCAAGGAAAAGAGAGAGAGAGAGAGAGAGAGAGAGAGAGAGAGAGAGAGAGAGAGTATATAGGACTTACTGATAAGAGGAGGAGTAACTGGTCAATACCGAAGTTATCTGTTGGACAAAACTAATTACACTGCGATCTAACCGACGTGTTTGGGAAAAGGAACCAAATATGGCTTTCTCCCACTCATCACTCCGTCGGCTTTAAAAAAAACAAAAAAAAAAAAAAGATATAAAAACAACATGCCTATTAAAGAGAAGCTTTGAATTTTTTATGGGAAAGGAGGAAAGGAAAAACTGTGCACTATGTTATTTAGGTGTGTGTGTGTGTGTGTGTGTGTGTGTGTGTGTGAACAAAATAAGACGAATATCTCTGATCCGATTTGATCCATTGAGGGCCGTCCTTGAGGTTGGTTAATTGAGTTTGATAACAACAGGTCAAATATCAATGCAACATGCCGAGTGCAACTGAAAGTACCTCATGTCTGCTACAAATCAAACTTGGTAAAATGGTTGAGGGTTTGGCAACGATGAAGTGATTAGTGTTCGGGAACAGTACACAATGAGGTCAGCTTCGTAAGAAAAAGCCAAATGTTTAACCCTGTACAATAGTTTCGATTAGATTGTGGAAACAAACTTCGAAGAAGTTGAAGGTCAGACAAGGAAAAAGAAATCTGAGTTTCAAAACATCAGTCAAAAGTCAAGATCATACGAAGAAATCAACTCAAACTTAACATGGTAGAAGGGTCACGAGGGTGAGGAAGTAATGTGATTTTGAGAACAACCAGTCAAAGGACAAGTTCGCAGGGTTAAATCAAATGCCCTGCTCTTTTGACCGACTGTAGGGAGAGGGAGTTTCCCTCTCTGAGAGCTCATATTTTCCCTGTGCTCCCTCTGTGAAACTGATCAACGCCATTTCACGTTCCCAGACTCTGCTATTATTGATATCTCCACTTCACTGGCGGAACAAAGGGTGTAAAAAAGGAGGGGCACTCGGGGGCGTACAGCTTATTATGGGAGGGTGCACCATAGGCGTTTCATAGCCCCATCTTTTTTTCCACTGAGTGGAGACAAATCTCTCTCTCTCTCTCTCTATACTATAGTACTATACCTCATACCAATTAATCTGGCCAGGCATGTATGGCAACACTGTTCCTGCCGAGATTCTGATTGGCTGGAGGTGTTTGTTCGATTTCGTTGCTGCTAAAACTGATACTCTTTTTATTATCAGATGTGATACTGAGTTTGTCGACAATACAATCGTCAAAAGCAATAAGAAATCCGTTATATGCTTAATAACAATGAAATTTTCGTAGGAAGATAGAGATATTGAGTCAACAAAGTATTATAACAGTCCAAGTCAAGGTCAGCATTTGAACAATTCCTTTAAATCTCTGACACTCCGTAAATATAAAAGAAAATTAAGGAAATCTGCTTAATCTAATCGTTGGTATAACACATTTAAATTTTAAGATCAGTCAGTACGGTACTGTGATAATAGAGAATATATACATGAAATAGTTTTCCTTTAGCCTACTTTGGATTTTTAGCGATTTTTTCAAACCTCCCTCCCCGCAGAACTCATCTTTTCATTAGGATTTTTAATTATTCAGAGTTGTGGCACGGTTTAAGGGTGTGGACTGATCTTAAAATATCCAGTCAAGTTGCCTGTGGCACGGACTTCTGTGCCGCGGTTTTCTGTGACACGGCAAGGTGCCAAAACCAATAAAAAAAGAACCACGCGCATAAAATACCTATGGCTAGCGGGCGGCAAGGTTTGAAACGCCTCCTGCCTCGGAACTCCCCAACCCTACCCCTTCCACTTTACCACTGTCATCGTCGGAGTTATTTACGTTTAAGTATTACATCACCTTAAAGTCCTTTATTATTTATTGTTTAGTGTTTAATTTGTGTGTAATACACGGATTGACTGATTGATTGTGTGCCTGTGTAAAATGGGGAAAAAGTGGGGTGAAAAAGAGGGACTTCGGGTGAATGTCCAGAACAAAATTCCATTTTTCCCATAGGTTTAGTTCTTTGTGCGGCACGGCGCTTTCACGATGGCGCGGGCTTGGCCCAGAACCAATTAGCTGCGCCTTAGACAACTTGGCGTCTGGGCAATATATAGTGGTATATATGTATATATGTATATATTGTTACTGCGAGGATACATGTCTCCGACTGACTTTTTAGCAATATTTTGCCAAAAACCAGTTATTAGTCCTAGAATATTTCTTAATTACATATGCATATGGCACATACAGCAGTAGTTCAGTATGAGATGATACCCAGTGAGTTGTTCTTATCATCAGCCATTCGGTGTGTAATGACAAGATCAGCTCAGGTGTTGTAAATAAACACTGGCTTCCCAAGTGCTCCAGTCTTTATTCACCAAATAATTACACTTAACCCCTACACCGCGGGAATGTTTTTGCGCTCCCTTATGCGATCCTGCGAGGATACATGCTCCGACTGACTTTTTAGCAATATTTTGCCAAAAACCAGTTATTAGTCCTAGAATATTATAATTACATATGCATATGGCACATACCTTCAGCTTTTTCTTGGAATGTTTGTTGAGCCTTCGTCGAATACCGTAAGACTTGAGGAGACTTCTCTTTAAGTAGAGTAACGAAGTCTCAAATTTACACTTCCTGACACCCTGTAATATGATTACCACAGCCTGATAATATCAATAGAAACACTATTCTATGATTTTCAAGTAGTCTGGAATCCATACACCAAAAAACACAGTGAAAGCAATGAAAATTACGAGTTCGTACAAGCTTCCCACTTGCGCTCATTCCCCGCTGGTATTCTGTCATTTATTATTCATAAACACACTCACATTTTATATTCCTATATAACTTTTTTACACTTTATATATATATATATATATATATATATATATATATATATATATATATATATATATATATGTATGTATATATATATATATATATATATATATAGCCTATATATATATATATATATATATATATATATATATACACACATTATATATAGCCTATATATATATATATATATATATATATATATATATATATATATATATATATATATATATATATATATATATATACAGTATTTATCCATAAGTTTCCTTCAGTAATAGTAGTTTTATTTTCACTCCAGGCATTAACTTCCTCATTCAGTAAACTAACATAGAGAGCAAAGCTTTCACTGTCATTACTCCAAGTATTTATACTCATATTCTTATATTAGTAATTAATTACATTTCTATTTTATTTACACTATGTTATACACTGTCACTTCCAGTAACTAAGGGCTCCTTTCCCTTGGAGCCAGGATGAAGGACACTGAGGCACTTGTAGTTTATCACCATTTCCTCCGCTGGTTAATCAGATGATTCACCAGAAAAATTATAGTCATTGTCCATCATTATCATGGATAAATTAGCCAGTTCCCTCTCCCACAGCAGAGTCATTTAGTCCTTTACCCCTTCCTACAAGAGGTTTTTAGTAGGGGTAGAGGTCACCAGACCCTCTAGAGGCGGCGGAAATGGAGGCGCATGAGTGCTACGTGCTTTCATCTTAAGAGATAACACTGAACTAAATTACGAGGAGGATATGGGGCCACCAAGGCTTGACAACGTCAGCGAGGTGACAGCTGCTAATTTATATGCTGTGAAATGATTGGCAGATAATTAGGTAGTTCTCCCTTCCTGTCTTATATATATATTTTTATTATGAGAATAGATTATACGGCATATTTCAAGGGGAAATTACCAGGGAAAATTAGTGAACAAGTGCACATGGGGTGTTGCCAGGTGATAATTAACCAATTCCAGGTGTATGGCACTATCAATTACCTTATTTTTTTTTTTGCATATATTATTTTGTATAAGAATAGGGCATAGGGCTTATTTCAATGGATGAATTCAGTGGAAAATTCAGGGGAAGATTTGCTTAGTGCAGCACAGCCGGGCAGGCAAGAGAGGAGGTAGGGAGGGGAGTCAAGAATGGGGGATAAATGACTAAATTGTCAACAATGGATGGGAGTACAGATGACATTAGCAGTGCTGACTATTGTTGGACACTGGCAGTACTGATAGATGATACAAGCCACCACTTGAATGCCCGGGAGAATTCAAAATAACACAGAATAAAACAAAAGTGACGCCCCACGGTATGATCCATTGCGCCCGAGCATTACAAAAGTGACTCCCTGCAGATAAGGGGTTAATGCTTGCCAACTACATTTCACTGTATTCACAAGGACTGTTGCAATACAATCTGTACTGACAATGAATTAAACTCAGACTGAACTTAAAACTCCTCTAGTCCCTTCCCCATCCTTTTATAAGCTCCCTTATCCCGCCGCGTCCCATTGACATATATATACGTCTGAACGTTTTGTCACTGTGAGTCCTGCTGACGTATAAAAACGTGCCGCAATTACAAGGTCTGCCATTTGCACATTTTTCAAATTTCGCGTGTGATTTTTGATACATATACATGGGACACCTTCCTTGACAAGATGCCAGGCAGGGACAATGCCTTACCCTGCATGACCTCCCTCCCCTCCTGCATGCCATTGTCTCAGCAATTCACCTATTACCTGTGACCTGGCCAGTAAAAATATGTCATGCCACGGTTCGAAATTCAAGGCCAAAGTGATTCCCCAATCAATGACAATGTGGAGGACAAAGTTTACATAGCATTAGAGGAAGAAATAGTCAGTAATGATGATCAGGTAATGTCGCCAAAATAGGTCAGGTATGTTGATGTGTTTGGTGAGCAAAACGAAATAGCTTATATTGCCTATATTACTGTGCTTGAAAACCAATATACTCTCACTACATATAAATTTGTACCAAATAAATAAAATAAATACCATTTATGATTGGTGTGGAATAGTTGCCACTCCCATAGAACTCGTTTTCTTTGGAGCCAGCCTGATAGAAAACCCAGTAAGCTAAGGGGTACTTCTACCTGTATTCAGTATTTTAAACCACAGGTGAGCGATTTCTCTATGAATTCTTGCAGTGTTTCTCACCAAAATCGGAGTTTGCAGGCCAAAATTTTTTTTTTCCAAAATTGAACCGGCGGGATTGAGGGGAGTCAGTGGTGGAAAAATCAGTCTGGATGGGGCTGGTTAATACTAGAATAGATCTACTACATTCTCAGAGAAGCAAGTTACCAACTCGGAGACATCCAGAATATTCAGAGTTTTCTCACACTGTGTAACACCCTAAAGTATTTAGCATACAATCTGGGATAAAATTATTTAATTTAACAAACAATCACATAAATAAGAAATATTATAGAGAAAAATAAGAGCATAAAACTTAATTAATAACTTTACAAAATTCCTCCGCTCACAAATAGCAGACTAACTGGCAACTCTCCTTCGTAGCTGAAACGTACGAGAAATACTGAGAACCTTCCAGTATTTCCTATCTAGCAAAACCAGCTTCTCAACAATAAATATAAACATGTCTTACATACCCACCAGTTCTTCACCAACAGATCCACACTCACATCATTCCCATCATCGGAGTAGCCATCTAGTACTCCTGTCATCCTGGTCCGTCACCCAATACTGACTCACCTCTTATCCCAATTCATGTGGATCTAGGCTATTCTCCTGAGATCCTGTCACCCAGGCATCCACACCTCTGTGAATCTGTTATACGAGTACGGTAACCCGCACAGGCTACCCACACTCACACAGGGGCACCTATAGTATCCTCCCATGTGCAGACCTACACCTACCGGTATCCTCATGTCATTCCCAGACCCACACTTAGTCACTGCATCACCCTTGTATCCACATTCCCATCACCAGTGTGTCCTATACATACACATGTTCCCTGTTACCCATCCACCCATGTACCCTCACTTTGGTCATTTCTACTTTATGCTTATTTAACACTCTCCCTCCTATCACCCACGGACCCAAATTTTCGTCATAGCGCCCGTCAGCAAAATTACATTTCTTTCCTCCACATACCCACATTCCCACTCAACTACACGCATGCATATGATCATACAGGAGCTTCCTATGCATAACTTATGGAACATTAATAAGTAAATGTTACACTATATTTCTATAATACGTCCATATACAGTACAAGAAAGAAGAGAACTTGCAATTGTTACTGTTAGAAACCTAGAGCTTGGCAGAACTGGTGATGATGATTTCTGAACTGGCCTAGGTCTGGCAAGCGTGTCCTTGACTCATGTCCTCTGGCCACGCGTACTGACCTGAACCATGACATCGCCAATATGCAAACGTTCGGACTTCAGTTCCGACTTCGGATTACAAAATAAAACAATATAACCATGTGTTAATGAAATGAAATTTGTTAGCCATCTAGATTTTTTGCACTATGGAAAGATATTATAGATCGATTTAGATTAACAGTGTGTGCTATATTTTTGCAGTAGACCACCAATTTATCTCTTTATTGAAAATGAGGGAGGGGGGCACTCGAGGTGGCACCCCCGGTGGGTGTTAACACCGAAGCGGTGACGTGTAGAGGTGTATGGTATGTGGAAGCGGACTATATATTTGGCCCTTAGGAGCAGGCTGTGAATCCTATGCCCAAAGTCAGTTTTATAAAAAAAGTGCACGGTGGCCCCCCCCCCCCGTAGTTTCGTCCCACTGGTCCCTTTGCCCTTTATCTTTACCTTGTTACATAACCATCTCTCTCTCTCTCTCTCTCTCTCTCTCTCTCTCTCTCTCTCTCTCGAACAAGGTATATAACAGCCTCAGCACTATGACCCGTATAGTATTATATACCTCCTGACATTTTTTTTTTCAGTGAAATATGTCCCAGGAGCTGAAGGAGATTTCTAAACCTTTTAAGCTGACGCATGTGTCCCATGATGAAAAATAACGATAGTATAGTATAGTATAGTAATGAAACTGTTGAGATGTTCTTGTACTGAAATTTTAATCTTCAGTTACTTCTAGCCATTCTTCCTTCAACAGCTCAACAACGCATTATACTGAGTAATCTTTCTCAATCAGAAATACTTCGCTTAGTCGATGTAATATTATTAAATGCATTTTTTTTAAAGTAGTTTGTGCAAAGACAACAGAACAACAAAGTGATCAGTTCTGTAGTTATTTCAGTCTTTTCTTTTCCTTTTCATATCCATTACAAAGCAAAAAACCTTCCACGCGTAACCCAGCCAAATCCTCACTGCTATACTGTAGCTTTTACCGGCATGTATACTGTGTAGTACCTGATTTCCAAGCAATTTACTGAAGCAAGACTTTCTCAGATATAGATGTGGTCCACTTAATAGAGCCGCTGTATTTGGATAATATTAAAGTGACATCCCAACATTGTCAAGGGCAGTCTTAAGGAAACCTGTTGAGGGTGATGGTGCATCTGTGCATTCTTGGATATAATAACAAATGAATATTTTCAAAAAAATAAATAAAATAATGGAAAAGAAACGTGAAACCTCAAAAGAACAGAATTAGCGACGCAGATGAATGGGAAGACTCATTACAACCGTTTTCTAATCGAACATTCTCTCTCTCTCTCTCTCTCTCTCTCTCTCCCTCTCTCTCTATCTATCTCTCGGAAATGCTGCAGGTGACTTTAAAAAATCTGAAGTAAAGGTAAAGATTGAAGATAATGCCAGGTAACGGATAATGAGGGACGGAATGAGGTTAATAGCTGTGATATATAGAAGAGGAGAAGGTTGGCGGAGAGAAGATAAAATGAAGTGCAACCAGAGGAAATGTGAGGAAAGCTAGAAGGAACAATGACACAAGAAATGGAAAAAGAATGAGTTCATGAAAAAGAGGGAATGTATAGGTATGAGTGAAGGGAGTGGTAAGAGGTCAGGTTAATGGAATGGAGAGCATGGAACTGGCTGAAGGTTGTGACTGGAGACCCAGAAGAGGATGAAAAGAGTGAAAGGAAAACGGAAGAGTGTGGTGGAGTCTTTCACATATCAATATTCCGTCCCTCCCCCATTTCTCACTTATCCCTTCCTACGCACCATCATTTTCTCCCCTTCATCGTCAAAAAACATTTTTTCTCGCGCCATTCCCCCTCTCCTGGTTTTTTGTTCGCTCCCTTTACGCGCTTATAATGATGTCTGGTGCTTTATCATTTTCACTAGACACTAGCTATTTTTTTTGTTTTTCTTTTAGTTTTTAGCGTTATAAACAATGACCGAGTCTGTAGTTTTCTTCATCCTTTCGTTCATATTGTTATTTTTCCTACCGTCATTTTTTTTTTTTTCGATACCTCCCGTTCACCATCTTTGGTCATTCCTTTGTCTCATTCTCAGTGACCTACTTTTCTTCATACAGTTCCTGCAGCCTTATTCTTTCTTTATCTTCCTCACTTATATTGGTATTCACTTTCCACAATATCTCTCGTTCCTTCCTCCCGCCTACTCCCCAAGGTATCACATTTCCTCTCCCTCCTTTCCTTCTTTTCACCTTGCATTTTCCCTCCTTCCACCCTCACTCTTTTTAGTATCAACACATCAATTACTGCCCCCAAACCCACCACCACCACAACCCGCTACTCTCGCCCACCATTACAATAGCGTAGCAGCGTCGATAATAACAAAATAATCCTAGAGCCAGAACCCACGCTACAACTATCATTTGGTCATAATTGGTACGAAACTAATATCACTGTGGTACCGTAGCTTTGCGATTATCATTATGGGCATATGAGTAGAGACATTGAAAGCATCATTAGCACCTAAACTACCACCAACATTCCATCCCCATTTCCATCGCAGTCACCAGCACAACTCGAACTACTGCCATGAACATCACACTCACAGCTTCAAAAGCTAAATATTCTCAGCGCTTAGTATAGATCCCACAGTGCCATTATGATCAGCTACACCACCATCATCATAACCATTGCTATACATTCACCATCGCCAAAACTGAAACACTAAACACGCTACTGCCTTACAGTTATTGACGCCGCAAAAGCCTCCGCCAACTTTCGCTATATGACTACC
>NW_027643129.1:0-4995 GCF_032717465.1 Coenobita brevimanus | reverse complement strand
TCCCTGAGTGGCATTAATTAAGGCGCTCCAGCCGGATTGAGCCCGTGTAGGTTTATATCCAAGGGGTGGCTGGTAGGGCAAACCTTGTATAATACATTAAAAGGGATGGCAGTTGGGATGTATGAGCAGGTACTCTGTGGTTGACTAACATTTGATTCACCTTTCTTTGTATAAAAAAAAAATAATAATAACTCAAGCGACATTACCTGTGATATTATAATAACTAAATTATTATCCTTCGGTTTAGTTGTAATAAAAATAAAATACAAAAATAGAAACGTCTTCATTCGAATTCTTGTCGATTTGTCCTTTATGTTTCGTAGTTTAATAACTTTTTCCATGTGTAATGAAATATTTCAAACTGTTAATGAAACAAATCTTTTGGGTTTATATATTTTAATGGCAATTTTGCCATCTTTCTGAAAATTAGAAAAAACTTGGTCTCTTTAGAGTTCCATCCATCCATCCATCATCCAATCCTACGTTGCTCCATGAGGAGCGCAGGAGCCCGGGGCTAGGCAAGCTGATCTTGACATTTAAGATGAGTGTGACCAGCCTCACTCATCCCTGAGTGGCATTACGTGAGCAATAACTCCAGACACCCCTTGGATATAAACCTACATCGGTTCAATCCGACTGGAGCTCCGCAATTACCCACTAAACCACCAGGCGCCATAATTTAGTTATATGGTTACCACCCAGCGTAGTAAATGGTTTCCTGGTGTACAGGAAACCATTCGGCTTGTCACTCAGTGTAGAGTCACCCACAGGCAGAAGGAACAGGAATGAATGAAGGAAAGAAAGATAAAATACGGAGTGTAAACTCATCCGTAGAGAAGGATGAGGAAAGATTGTAGTAAAGAAAGACAGAAGAGGACGGAAGGAAAGGAGGGATGAGAGGAAAGGGTGTTTTTTCATCCTAGTAATCTTGTGACCATGATTATAATCTTATCAAGGTCCAAGCTGGACGTTGCCCTACCAACTAAAGTGTAATTATTATATATTTTTAACCTTTTAATCCGATAGCATTTTTAGCTTATACATATCTCCAGAAGATTTTATTCATTTTCCAAATGATATCTGGCAGTAAAGAGGTTAATGAAAGCTATATCATTACTTTTTAGCCTCATCTGACATCGTATGATGGAAGCATAGTATGATATAAAATACGTTACAGGATGGAAGGGATTAATGAATCCTTTTGCTCTTGTCAAGTGATTTAAAAGAGTCTCGTTTAAAACAACTCATAATCATCTTTATTGAATATAGAACCTTTTTTTTTTTCTTTCATTCCTATGGTTTATTTTTGGGGAGGGTTAATTTTGTTTTAAATTCCATTTGTTCTCGTTTATAATGGCTCCAACATGCTTGCATTCGTCGGCCTTGGTCACCTATTGGTGGCTTTCCACGCTGCTCGATCTCTGGCAGCCTCCCTATTCAGTTCCTTTTCCCTGAGGTCACACTCTATGACCTCGTTCCAGGTCTTTTCGGTGTACCTCACGCAACCCTACCCCCAACGTTCACTTCAACCTTTCTGAACCCAGTTGTCATCCCTCATCCATTCCACGTGCACAGACCATCTCAGTCTACCTCTCCACATCACAACACCAACACAATCCAGTCCTATCCTTCCTTTTAACTATTCCATCATAAACCTAGCCTCCTCAGGCCTCTCATTCAAGGACGCACTGCACATCCACCTAATGAATTTCGTATACAGAAATGTAGTTGTAGTCGAGGATTGTTGTAGGATGATATCAGCACTTGTTCCCACCAGAGGTCAAAGAATAACGAATTCCAGGGTCAAAGAGGTATATCAATCGATACTGGTGAAGTGAGGGCCGGGCTGCCTCACTCGGCACCGCCTTGTGATTCTGTGACGTTTGACTCTTGTGACACTCGCATATACTTTGGTCGGAGCTGTAGATGCAAGGTTTATGGTTGTGTGTGTGTGTGTGTGTGTGTGTGTGTGTGTGTGTGTGTGTGTGTTTTGGTATACTTAGATCACTTATTTATCTCAGCTCCCTTAACCTGCCCAAGGAGGAAGGGTGATGCGATTTTGGTAACATGTTTGTCTTGCTTCTAGTTAAAAATTTCAAATGGTCTTGGCTAATAATAATTACTGCAATAATAACAGTGGTCCCAACATGGACATTTGGTGTTTGTGGAAAATGAGACGGTACACTTATCTGCTCTTAGCCTTACTGGTGGCAAACACTGCGTGTGGCTGATGCAAACTTTCATTGCGGTACCCAGTTAATATAGAAATATGTTTTCTGACTTTAATCAGTGTTTTCGAAGTGCTTTGTAATGTGCTCCCCAGAGTTCGAGAGAGAGTCTGATTTATTTTGTATACATCTTGTCTTTATGTGAATAACTACCGTACAGTTTCTTTTTTCGAGCTTGGCATCTTTTTCCCTGTGGTTCCTCAGTACTCAGTATTTACATCCTCCCATTTCCAGTATAGGGAAAAAAAAAACAGTACTTTACGTAATTAGATTAGATTCCCCCGCCCCTTCTCTCAAGCTGTATTGTTTTTATGAAACTTCTTGTCTCCCACCATCCCCAACTCTCTCTCTCTGTATAGGTTATATGACACTTCTTTTCTTGTCTGCCTCCACCCCCAGCCTCCACTTTCCTTCACTGCACTTACCGTTATCATACAACCACAAGTCATATCCCACACCATGTGACTTGTTGGAAACAAAATAGCGAAAAGGAAGGATAGTAGGATGTGGCAATATCCATGACGTGATGAAAGCCAACGTATAATAGTAGTATTAGTAGGCTAGTAGGTTCATCTGAATGTGAACTCAGTAGACTGTTGGCTGACGGTATCTCATCCTGCAGTCCACCTACCCATTTTCAAGGGCTAGGGAGGAAGACACAAGGCGATTGCACAGCCAGACAGCAGGGCCACCCACTCATGTTAGTGCTCCCGCACGATGGCACCTCTCATCAGCACTAGGCAATAAATATAATATAGCCAAAGGATAAATCATGAAGTGCTGTAGCAAACCCAGAAACTTCGTGCGTTTTGGGTAAATTTACAAACACTTTGGGTTAGTGTGTCATAAGTATTCCCATTACCGTTACCAATACTAAATTATTACATAGCTATACCATTAACATTATATGTGTAATAGTTTTAGGTATGAAGTCTTTGTATACTATGTGTATATTTATCCTCATTCTTTATGAAATCCTGGAGGTCATAGTCTGCTTTGGACCCGTTCGAAGTTGCTTTGCACTGTACGAAGCATTTAGATTAACACTACTTATTTATCGTTGTTACTGTAGGTACACAAAACCTCCTAAACACCTTCCCTGTCCACCGCGGGGCAAATGGTTCACGAAGCAGAAGGTAACTTTAGCCTGCAGTCTACTAGGTTCACAACACTATGAGGACTGGGCAACTTTAACAACAACCACAGGGATCACTCGGAGCTGATCAATCACACCCTAAAATCAGTTTGGGCCGAAACTGACCTAATCCAATGACCTTGACCGTCGACTGGTTGTTCTATAAGTTGAAGTACTGGGCTTTATCCTTGACTCATAGTGAGTCCTTCCACGATCATTGGCTATTTTTGGATCAAAGATAAGAACTGACCATGCTCTATGATGTTGACCTTTGACCTATTGATTTCAAAATCAGATTACCTCATTCTTCACTAATCCCAAGTCCTTCCAACAATTTAGACATACTGGGATAAAAAATACTAGAGTCATAAGCCAAAAATCTTGCTGACTTATTATATTTATGCAAGGAAGGAGTCATAGGCTAGACACATGCAAACAGTTGCCTCCAAGAAAGAAAGGAAGAAAATAGGGGCCAAATTAAAAATCCGGTGATTTTGAGATGCCTGGACACACTGCGTTTACAAAAATAAAAAATGGAGGTCAAAGGCAAGATGATATACCGTCAGAGGTAGACAGTTCCAGAGTTGACTTTCTGCACACATAAAGGACTGGGAGTAACAGTTAACACCTGCATTAGAGAGTTGGACTGAAAAGGGTTGAGACTTTGATGCTAGACGGCTGTGACTCGCCTGCTGTTGTAGTGGAAAGATGCAAGCAGACAGTTCAGAGGATCAGTGACCAATGATATAGCATAAAAAAGAAATAACGATGCAACAGTGTGTCAAAGAGATAATGCTTGGGGGAGCCATTAAGAGGATTAGAGTTAATGAGAAGAAAAATCTTATACTTCACCCTAATGCGAAGAGCTGAATGTGGGTAGCCTCTCCACACATGAGAGCTGTACTCTACACAGGGGCGAATAAAACTCGTGTATAAAGTCAGCTACTGTGCAGGGGTAAAGAAGAATGTGCAGAGTCTGCTTAGCACAGCTAATCTCTTAGAAGCAGCTCTTACAAGAGAGGTAATAGGAACTTTCCAAGATAAATTCCGAGAGAATAAAACTCCAAGTATCTTTAAAGACAATGCAGGATTGAGCTGGGTATTGTTAAAAATTAAAGAGCATTCATGTGGAAGATTATTATGGGTCAGAAAAATGTAAGAACTTAGTGTATGATGCTTTAAAAACAAGAAGATTACTTTTACCCAAATCAGAGATACGAGCCAAGTCAGACATTAAGTGTGCCATACCGTCATCCCATGTTTTTTGAAGTAACTGCCAAGATGGATGTTGCGGGAAGCGAATGGAAAGGTGAAAGTTGGAATCATCAACGTATGAGTGAAAAGGATTAGATATACAGCTTAGACGGTCTCTGATGATAAGAAAGGAGAGAGTTGGTGATAGGACAGACCCCTGACGAACATCACTATTGATAGCCCACGAAGAACAATGGCCGTCTACAACAGCAGCTATAGAACGACTAAATAGGAAGTTAGAGATGAAGGCACGGATAGAAGGATGGAAACCGTAAGAAGGCAGTTCGAAAATTATAACTTTGTGCCAAACTCGATCGCAGGTCTTTGAGATATCAATTGGGATGGCAAAGCTTTCGCCCAAGTCAGAAAGGATATTGA
>NW_027643128.1:22500-26663 GCF_032717465.1 Coenobita brevimanus | reverse complement strand
TACACATATTACAGTACATTTCACAAGTATAAAGTGACGAGTTTCAATACGCTTAAGTGTACACTTAAGTGTGTTACCAGAGATGCAGGACGGGGACCCAACTCGTCATACATAATAAATAGATCACTGCCACCTTGTCCGAAATTTGATGCCTGTCGTACACCACGTGGAACTGCTGCTGACTATACACTAAGAGTCGCCAGTAAATTATAGTTTGATATATGCTGATTTTGGAGAGAGAGAGAGAGAGAGAGAGAGAGAAGAGGAACAATGAGAGAGGAAGGGAGGAAGAGGAAGCTAATAGAGAAGAAAACAGAAAGAGGAAGAGGGACTGGTAGGTAGAGAGGAACGGAGAGGAGAGTTGTGGATGAAAAGGAGAGAGAAAAAGAATTATGACAAAAAGAGAAAGGAGGAGAAATACTGGATAGGTGGAGACCAGCAACCTCTGCGGTTCTTTGGTGCGGAGGCGGATTATTATGCGGACCTTTTTATTATCTGAAAACGCGGTGGCGGATAATGATACAGAGCTTTTGTTGTCTGAGAAGACGCGGACGCGGATAGTAATGCGGACATTATTTTCACTAAGGAGGCTCCGCTGAAGCGGAGGCGGATATCCGATACATCACTAGCAGTGTCACATCAACTGGGGATCAGCAGCTGACGCGATAAATCTAATTCACATTGATGTTTCTGAGCAGATCTGGCAGATATTTGTACTTCTGCCACGGCTTTGATGCATGGAATATGGGAAACCAAAGGTGTTGTAGTATGGTGTATGCACTGGAACTTATACGAGAAGCTGATCTGCTCTGTGTGTGTGTGTGTGTGTGTGTGTGTGTGTGCGTGTGTGTGTGTAAGAGAGAGAGAGAGAGAGAGAGTGGGTAGAGGTATTTTCCAAAGAGTTGTTTTGTGTGCACCTGTGAAAGGCAGTCACCACACACCAGCAAGGTAACCACCTAAGTGAACAGAGTGAACGAAATTGCTTGTCCTGCTCTGCAGTTAATGTGTGTGTGTGTGTGTGTGTGTGTGTGTGTGTGTGTGTGTGTGTGTGTGTGTGTGTGTGTAGCACAGTTCCAAAAGCTTGCAAACAATACTAAGGACACTTGGCAGACATTGATGATTCACCCCGACATTCAGAATTTCATCCTGACTGATGTTTCTCTGTTATTTTTTGCCTTTGCGCCCTCGGCAGGGCAAGTACCACAGAATGCACCGAGCAGAGGTGATGTTTCTCGCTGTGAGAACTACTTTTACAAAATCTCTCTTCCCCCAGCGCATCACTATAATCCAACACTCTCATTATAAGCCCTTGTGAACTTTCAAGTACAAACACGTTTTTATCCTGATAAACACACACACACACACACACACACACACACACACACACACACACACACACACACACACACACACACACGAAAAGGTACATTATTGTAACTGGAGAAATATATGATCTTTGTTGCGTATTTCCATGAAAACAACGATGTTTACAGGAAATGTCAACACATTCTTATAGCACATCATATAACTGGGCTGTGTTTTAATGCTTCACTTAAAACCATTTGAATAACAGCTAACCAGATCATTCACAACCATGTCTTTGTTGTCGTCATACAGTGATTTCATTCTAGTATCTTCCCTCACTGGTACATGTACTAGCAAAAAATGAGGCTTCCGGGAAACGAGTAATGAAAACCGTTCTGAGTCTGATTATCATCAAGTCCTTAATCCGGTGACGTATTATATATTTTCTCCTCTTACTACGTTTAGGCGATTACTTCCAGCTCAAGATGGGGTTAATGAAGGCTGTTATCTAACTCATCTAGTTTGACAAGTCTCCTCTGGGGAAACAAGAATAAAAAGAAACAAATCACTTGATTGAAAGGGTAGAATGATGTGCGAATGGTTACTGGCGTTTCACCATATTGTGTTACTCTCAGTCCTCATTTAACAAGTAAACACATGACTAATTTCTCACAAACGCATTTGACACGACATTACATTATTTACCCGTATATATAGTAAGTCGGTAAACTACAAACTTCTTCAAGTGCACAGTATATGTATCAACAACTTTTACAATCCTCTTTGTCATACTCTTTTTACCGTGCATTACAAGTTGTATTCTCTAGCTTATTCCCCCCTTTAACAGTAAGTGATGAACACGCTGGAAACAAGAAAAACAGTCTGATATATTATGGAAAAAGTAGCACACATCCACTCCAGCCATTGACATATAACATAAGCACACACATACCCTCATGAGGAAACAACACGCCACGCTTAACCAGAAACATCCCCTACTGCCTTAGACACCTCACATATCCCCTCCTGCCCTACACACAACGTGACCACACGCATAACTCGTGCCCTAAACGGCGTTGTGAGATTAGAAAAAGGGTGATCCCATGAGGAACCTTGTCAACATACGATTGCCATCACCATTCACTTGCCCTACTGGGCCTACTCCATTTCGCCGTAAACACGCCACATATAAGATTTCAATATGAATATTTTGTGTGTGTGTGAACAGTGTGTGGGGCAACTTTGTCTCATTTCCTGTACGTTAATATACCCACAGTAAGTGCACACTGCCTAGATTAGTCATGAGTATAAAACTGAAACAAATGTAGTATGCATCACATGAACGTATTGGCGTTCGATGTAATTTATAGCCAGTCTAAAAGATAACGCAAATAATCATTTCTCTTTTTAACACGAAACGAAGTTCGTCGTACGAATGAATTAAAATATGAAGTCGAATTCAGGGTCATAATTTGCGTATGAAAGTTACGTCAAGTATCAGAGTTTAGAACTTTCTTCTTCTTCCTTTTCTTGGAAGGGTGGAAGCGAAGACCAGTGGGACAGGTGGCAACCTTAACACTGAGTGGAGAGAAATTTGTTGCAATGATGATTTCTACATTCCAGTGCGTATATCAATAAAATGACTATCTGGTAGGTATATGCACAAAAGCGCATGTGTAAAGAAAAACAGGAAAAAATGCCGATGGAGGTCATCTGTGAGGTAAAGCCAGAGTCCCAGAGGCTTGGCTGATGTGTGTGAATGGGTACATGGCTCCTTTTTGCAGAGGAATGCTGTTAATATGATTCCCAGTTCAGTGATTTCTCCTATATACCTTCTTTGTTATTATATCTGATCCCACCTTCATGTGAAGACAGAAAACGGTCTCAAGATGATGGTGATGACTGAAATCATTTATTTTCTTTCAGATCAATAATATTGACATATCTATCTATATCTATATACCTAAGGCTGCTTCCCCCAAGGAAAAGGGAGGTAGCCGAGACAGAACGACACACTCCCCATTTACTCATCCATTCAAACACATTCATTCGCATCATAGCTTCCAGAGGGGAGAAGGGACAGATCCTCACCGCACCACACCGCACAAAGGTCAGCTGCGCAGTGCAGTCAGTGACATCCGCAGCAGGGCCCGACGGCAGAGCTGGTTTACCCCTGCCACGTCATAATAGACCCATCCCTTTACCCGCACCTGACCTGACCAGCTGATCAGACCCAATGCAGGGAGACTATCTCCTCAGGGCTGAGTCATCATATATTCATTCACAATTTCTCTCCATTTATTTCTGTCACGCACAGCCACTCTTCCTTGCTCAACAGACATCCCTCTCGCATCCAGCGCTCTCTTCACACTGTCCATCCATCCTATTCGTGGTCTCCCTCCTCAACCTTGCACCTCTCACATCAGATCTAGTTATCTTTTTCACCAGTCGCTCATTATCCATTCTCTCCATATGCCCAAACCATTGCAACACCCTCTGCTCATCTCTACCAGCCATCTCCCGAACAGCTCCAGTTCTCCTTCGCACTTCATTTCGCACCCGATCCATACGCATCACTCCCACCATACTCCCCATACAATTCAACTCCATTACATTCAAACTTTTCCTCTCTGATAAACCCATATTCCATGTTTCAAGCCCATATAGCGCAGTCTGTACCACAACACCCTCATACAGCCTTCTCTTTACATCCATTCTAAGCGACACGACATCTAAACATTTTTTCATTCCTCCCAGCATCTTATCTACTTCATTCATTATAAACTTCACTTCTGCATCCTTCTTCGATCCACAGTAATATGTGACCCTAAATATTTAAAACACTTCATTGGTATTTA
>NW_027643128.1:0-20000 GCF_032717465.1 Coenobita brevimanus | reverse complement strand
GCCAATCGTCTGCTCACTGCCAGACAGACCGGCGATGTTCAACATCAGCAAAAGTACCATAATATAGCAGTGTGTGTGTGTGTGTGTGTGTGCTTTCTACTAAGAGTGGTCATTTCGAAATCCAGAGTATAAGTGGTTTAGGAATCTGATTTGCTGTAAGTTTGGCTTGTGAGCTGCCCTGTTGTTAAGTCTCTAGTCGTACATCTCACGTGTTCTTCCTACCTTCCATTATTATGCCTCTGCCCACCTATGGTGGAGGAGCCATTAAGTAATTGGTGTGTCCGTCCGTGCGTGTGTTCGGGAGTGTGTGGATCCGTGCATCAATAACACTATTGTGGGCGCGATACCTGAACACTGTGATGAATTTCCACCAAAGTTTCGTCAGTAATGCAGTAGGGGAGATGATGAGCTGATTAATTCAGCTAGGTCAAGAGGTCAAAGGTCTACGTCATATGGGGTCGACCTAGTTTAACCTCGTGGACGCCATATCTCCTGACCTCTACGGATTTCGACCAAGCTTCGTTAGAAGCCGAGGTAATGCTTGATAAGCAAGGTCAAGAGATTAAAGGTCAAGGTCATATGAGCGTGGGAGCGATATCTTCTGAACCCTTCAACGGATTTCGACCAAACTTTTTGTCAGTGGTACAGTGTGAGGGAACGATGACCAGGGTTAGGTCAGCAAGGTCAACGTCGTATGGGGTCGACTTAGTTTTTCCTTGTGGGCTCGGTATTTCTTGAACTCCTCGACCGATTTCGACCAAACTATTGTCAATGATGTAGTGTAAAGGGTCGATAAACTGATTAAGTCAGCAAAGGTCTTGGAGAGTTGTTTGAAGAGTGTGTGTGCAAGGCTTAGCGGAGGCATACCAAGCGACGGTTTGCGTTGACAGCTTCGTTAAGTTCTTGGTGTTTTCATTTCTCACATTCTGTCTATTTCGTAAATATTTACTCTATTTGTTCCCCCTTTATCCATTTTCTTTCTCATTCTGATACACATTATATTTACATGTCTACTGCTTTTTCTCGTTCTTTTCCTCTTCCCATTTTTTCTTCTCTTTCAACGTGTCTTCAACCTTCCTCCCCCTCGTCCGGTTTTTTACCGCCTCTCCCATTCTTACTCCTGGCTGTCTTCCAAATTTTCTTGTTACTCGCTCACCCAGATCTTTCTCATTATTTTTGCAGTTCCACTTCTGCAGGTATTTTTCTTTTCTCAAGCAGTCTCACTCTTTCTCTTTGAAATTATTTCTCTCCTATCCTTCTTTATTTTCCCTCATCTTCTAACTCCCTTGTCCATCGTTTTTTCTCCGTCAAATCTTTTCTAAACAAACACTTGGATCAATATGACATTTTGGCACAGCTTCTTTGACACCGTCCCCTAATTTATGGCACTACAGTGCATTGTAAAATATGCCATTAAGGAGTTTACTCTTGGCTTTGAAGGCGAAGCTGGCAACAGCCGAGTGAACATTCGGACAGGGGAAGGTTTTACGTGACGTGGTTGGTACGTGTAACGCTCTACCACCTCTTCCTCCACTCCCGTCTTCTGTCCGAATGTCTGCTCGGCTCTTGCAGCTTCGCCTTCAAAGCCAAGAGTAAACTCCTTAATGAAACACACTTGGCAATTTGCTGTAGTCATATCTCATGAAATCGGGACAGTGTCAAACAAACTGTGTAAAAATGTCATATTGATCCAACTGTTTCTTTAGAACATATTTGGGAAAAACGATGCCTCACAGGGTCTGAAATGGATAGGGTAGGAGCACGAAAATGTGCATAATGGAAGAACTTAACTGGGACCAGCGTGAAGGGGTGGTGGAATCCCCGAAATATGCCCTCAGTGGAGAGGGGGGAGTCCTGCGGATCTTGGCGGTATAATTTACAAGAATCAAACAACGCACCCTGAGATTTCCTCCTCTTCCTTACTTCCCACTCCTCACCATCCATCACCAAGATCGTATCACATGTTTAATATCTTTTTTCTTTTCTGAGACTCCATTGGTACATACGGCAAGGCTGGGAGACTCTCAGTAATGCACAGTTGTGCTGAAACATAACTAAAATTGGCACCTGCCCACAGTATCACAACATATCAACAGACATTAATCCACATTGGCAGTTAATAAGATGTTGGGTCTGTGGTTGTGTGTGTGTGTGTGTGTGTGTGTGTGTGTGTGTGTGTGTGTGTGTGTGTGTGTGTGTGTGTGTGTGTGTGTGTGTGTGTGTGTGTGTGTGTGTGTGTGTAAAATCCAGGAAGGAGCGTGGGTCAAGAGCCTCTACCAAAGCTATTAGGTGGGTCGCGATCCAAAAAAGTTTGAGAACCACGGCTCTAAACACATGCCCTGACAGGGGGTTGGTTCCCAGGCAACCTACAGTAGGTAACTTTGATATGCATGGTCTTTTTTTTTTTTTTTTTTTACTAATGAAAACCTGCAGTGCTCGTCCTCCACCTGGGTCAAGTTTTATGCAGGGTGTGACTCCCCCACCTCCACAGGGGATTGTCAGCAGGGGGAACAATGCCATACTTTTTTACCGAAGAACCAAAAATTTTGGTAAGTGGCAGACCTACAGTACACTTGCAATTCTCCCACCCCTCGTTTCCTAGTGACTGTCGGTAAGCATGGCAGTTTTTTTGTTTTTTTTTTTTTTTTCGCAAAGAAACGAAATTTTGCAGTGGTAGACCTCGACCTGGACCAGGCTGTATACAATACCGTTGCAGGTATTCACGGTCATTGTTATTAACAAAGGAAAGCGACATGCTGCACTGTACTAAAACTCCACCCATGGTGGGTTATGTTCAGAGTGACACTCTACAGTAGGGTCTACCTATCATCCATAAACAACTGACTTTCAAAGATGCCCTTTATCTGGTTTTCATTTTCATTAATTTCTTCCAGTTGTCATTATTTGGTTTCTTTGCTTAACGATCAATATCCCATAGGTATCTAAGGGTGACGGTGTGGACTGATTTAAAAATTAAATAAAGGAAGAAGCTTAAAGTTGGCTCTATAAGCCATGTGACTATAACCAGGTAGGCAAAGAGTGGTACGCTGAGTTTCTTCGCCCCATACTCCACCTAGCAACCCTGGCCTCTGGAGGGGAGGTAATTGCTTCGATCTAAGTGACAGAGTTCCCTCCATTTCATCCTTTGCCATTCCCCTTCTTCCTCTTCTTCATTTTCCCTCTCTCATCTCATTCCATCTCCATAGTCCACAATGTTTTTCAAGCAGTCTTCATTCTTCCCTTTCCCTTATTTTCCCTCAACATCCCTCTGTTTTCGTTTGAACATCCCAACAATAGTTTTCTGTATTTGTTTTTTTTGTTTTTTTCAGCCTCGCTTGGTCGAATATCTTTTTTTTTTCTTTATTAAACAATGAAAAAGCTTTCTCTTCAGGTCCGCTACGTTGCTCATTTCTTTGTCATAATTCGTATTTATTTTCATTTTTTCATGTATTTCCATTACCATACTTGATCCTTCCGGCATCCCTCCATACTTTTCCCAACCTTCTCTCCCTCCCCTAAGCTTTCCCTTACCTTCCCCTTCTCTCATTCATTTCAGCCAATGACACTTTAGTCCCTCTCTCTTATTCCCACGTCCTCCAACCCACTCCCATATTTACGTGCTTCTCTGTTGCTTTTTCTCTTTTAATAATCCACTGTTTACGTTTTGTCAGTCTAGTATACTCTCCAGAGAAGTTTCCCTGTTCTCTCACTGTCTCTATTTCCCTTTCTCCTGTGCTTTCCCTTCTATTCCCTCTCCTACTTTTCCCTCTGTCTCACTTTCCTCATTCTCTCATATATCTTTCTAATCAAGAATATGTAAAGCATCCCGTGTGTGACGAAGCAGAAGGAGAAAATCTGAGTGTGTTGTGGGAGAGAGTAATGTGTCGAAGGAGGATTGAGCACAAAGAGAGAGAGAGAGAGAGAGAGAGAGAGAGAGAGAGAAGAGAGAGGAAAGGAGGAGTGGGAGGAAGGCTAGGAGAGGACGCCGAGGAAGGGAGTGGAAGGAAAGGGGAAAGAAAGATAATCCCGTATGAGGTTAAGTCGAGGAGACAAATGTTGACACGGAATTGTGGACTGACATCATCTGAACGCAATCATGGCTAGTGGCCGGATGAAGCCACACTATGTTATTGCCCCTTCCCTTGCCACATCACACCACCCAAATGCAAGGTGGCCGGGAGGGAAGACGAGGGAAGGAGAGAGAGAAAATAACAATACAGAAAGTAGGAAAGAATACACATAAAATCGAAACCGTTCAAGTGCCCCAGGACGAGGCACTTGGAATCAGCCACTAAACACTGCAGCAACAGCCTGTAGTGTGATGCAGAAAGCTATGACCCTCACACACCTCAAAGAATTCTCCTTCCTCATGCATTGTCTTTTTGCCTAACCAGCACAGATGATTAGTAATAAACACACACACACACACACACACACACACACACACACACACACACACACACACACACACACACACACACACGCACACACGCACGCACACACACACACGCACGCACGCGCGCACACACACACACACACACACACACACACACACACACACACACACACACACACACACACACACACACACACACACGCATTTACTCAAAGCTGTCACTCTGCTTCAGAAAACGGCGCCTACTAGACCCACAGGGATGGTGTTTTTCTCATTGTCTTCAGTGTCTTGTGTGTGACTGAGCAGATAATCCTGCATCCACAACCTTTGCCACACAGTCTGCATTTCAAGTTCGGGTTTGCTGGGAGAACTCTGTATTGGTTTTGCCTCCATACCTATGCTCTTCTCTGGTCAGGTTCCGAGCTTTCCGAGATGATTGGTTCCTTTGCTGCAAGGACTCGCCACTGCTTTTTTTGTCCAAGGGATTGGTTTGAAGATCTTTTGGTATGATGCTACCCTGCTTCAGAGTTGTCCTAATACTGATCTTTATATATTTTCTTCTAATCTTTATGGTTGCCATATGGGCTCTCACCCAGGAAAAGGGGCAGTGCTCAGGCATGCAGAACCGTTGTCCAACCCATTTTAGCTGTGCCCTAGCCAGCGTGGTTTCTCTGTTGCTCGACTCCGACTGCTGGAGAATTTGTGTGTAAGGGTCTTTCTCCTCCCATGTGAGTCCTAGGATGTGTTGTTAGCATCGGATGTGAGAATGCTCAAGCTGTTTGATGTGATGATGGTGGACAGTCGAAGATTCTGCACTGTATGACAGGGTGGAGAGGCATTCACCTGTATATATATGGATACCTTCTCGATTCTCAAGTTAGTGTTTTCCAGTCTCTGGATGTGAGTCTTCTAAAAGAGGCTGAAGCGTGACCCCAGATTCGTGCAAGAACTTCTGCATCAGTATTATGTTGATCTGTGAGCTTACACTTCCAGGGTAAGTAAAATTCTCCACCTATTTTACATTTTCGCCGTTGAACATCTGAAATACAAGAGGCTCTGCTGGTCTCTCTCTCTCTCTCTCTCTCTCTCTCTCTCTCTCTCTCTCTTTCTCTCTCTCTCTCTCTCACACACACACACAAAGTACACTACCAAATGCAGAAATCCCAAGTCACTCGACAAAGAAAATCAGGCACACAATTTTACGCCGGCATACTCACTACAACTAACATTAGTAACAATGGATGTCATGCCACAGTGAAAGCAAGCAGAGAAAACAGACGTCCATCGGTAGTAGCAAGAACTGCTGCAATATCCTAAATGATAACAACTGACCTAGAGAATCTGAATGGACACTATAAGCGTTGGACAGCTTTTAGTTTATTAAAAAGAAAATATATGGATAAAAAAATGTAACATCTATCTATCTATCTATCTATAGCCCGAGGCAACCTAATCCCGCAAAGGGTGGCCGCATAGACAAAAACACCTCCAAGTCCATCTGTCACCCACCCTTTGACTTCCCTCCCCCCAACTCACCCCCCTCCCTCAAATACCTCTCAACTCCATCCTCCCCACCTCATCCTCGGTCTACCCCTCCCTCTCCCTCCCTCCACCTCACCCTACATACACCCTCTTAGTCATACTGTATGTTATTAATTTTCCAAAATCAATACAGCTCGTTTCTTCCTAACCTCATGAATTGCATTCCTAGCTTCTTTCACCTCATTTAACCACCAAGTGAAGTCAGACTGAAGGGTTGATTTGATTAGTAATCAAGGAGACTCAGTCTCACATCATACCTAAGGCTCCTTGAAGTTTATGTTACCATGAACTGGTATCCACGTTGTAGGACTAGTTCAGCTCCGTTTGATAAAACCAAACAGCTTTTCACTACTCTTGCAGTTGTTTGTTTTGTTGCAAGTGCTCTATAATACATGAAATTCCAAATTGTGGCGAGCTAGAATTACCAGAAACAGTGGCATCCAAACCTGACGTAATAACTCTGCAAGTTGGTATGCCAAAAAAACATTAAATGTTTTGCTTCCAGAAATGAACTGATTACTTTGTGTTCAGAAAAGTTTTAAGAAATACACACACATTATATATATATATATATATATATATATATATATATATATATATATATATATATATATATATATATATATATATATATATATATATATCTTCAAATACGTACCATTTGAGTTCAGAGCAAATTCATATACTTTACTACTGTACAGTGCGATATAAAAACCCAACTTGCCAAAATGGAATGTTATGCTTACTTGTTTACATACGTCAGAATACTACAGAATCTCTACTCTCTCGTAACGTACCATCTCTCTATATATATATATATATCATCTTCATCAGCCGTTGAGGTCCACTCACCAGGGCCAGGCCTATCCTTACCGAAGCAGGGACGATACAGCCAATGTATCTCTACCCAGTGGCTTAGACTGTCTGGCAGAGACTGTATGCTTAGGGTGAGAAGTGCTTGTGAGTGTGATTATACTGTTGGAGTGGCTTTGGATGTGTGTGTAGTCTGAGAGCCAAGTGTAATCGGCCAGCCTTAAGCCGACTGGGTGCAGAAAGCATACTAGTATGCGGCACTGGTTTAACCACAGCACCCCTCGTGTCCGCCAAAGTGGTCAGTGTCTCGTGAGCACTTCCCCAAAGTATTTACAACGCTGGCAGGAGGCGAACCTGCACCAACTAGCGTGCGAAACGCACACTCTACCACTGTACCACAAAGGCTATATATATATATATATATATATATATATATATATATATATATATATATATATATATATATATATGTGTATCTTGTGTGTGTGTATGTGTGTGTGCGCTTAAGGATAGCACCTTCATGTCTCTTGCCCTCAACCAGACGAAATCCTTCCTAACTCCAAAAAGCAAAGTTTTCAAGCCTTTCTAGCCACCTGGTTTTGGTCCTAGAGCTTTCATATGCCGAAAACCACCTTCAGTGTTGCTAAAATACAATTTATGTGCTAAAAATAATGTAGAAAAGAGGCCGATTTCTACGCCGCTTCTTTTGTCCTCTACTCTGTTAGAACTGTTTGCCTCTAAAATGGCAGAGCCAATTCCCGCCGGTTTTCTCACAGACGTGTTTCTTTTTCTGGCAGGTAATATTACTTGACAGACATTAGATAAAAATATACTTAGTTATAATTCAGAGCAAGAAGCAGGATTGGCGTGGGTAGTTCCCACTTACCCGCCTGGTCAAAGGTTTTTTAATTTAATATCCCGAGCTTTTTTTTCTCTCTAATATGGGTCGACATACAATTACTGTTATTTAAACGTGCATTGTTTTCTATTGATTAAATAAAAAAATAAAAAAATACCGTAAACGAATGTAAAACAGTTTATCCGTTATTGTTCAACTTTATACACTGATACCATATTACTGCACATAAAGTTAATTCTTGTGCAGTATTTTCTCACACAGTAACATTGTTGACAAAGTGGCATAATATGCAGTGTGCAAGTACTGTAATATATTATCATTGTACTGTGTTTCTTAACATTTTACAGTGCTAAAAGTAGCGAAAGTGCTTTTTTTTTTTTTTTTTTTAATGTACAATGCTCGATAACAAAAATTTACAAAACAAAGTGTAAATTAATTTTATGAAGTGTAAACTAACACTTCATAATTGTTTTGTTGTTATGCAATAAATACATCATCATCACCATCATCAGGATAATGGCACTAACCCAGTGCACTGATATTCGTAACTGAACACTGGCCTACATACAGTTGAATATCTTCATCTTCAAAACGTACCATTTGAGTTCAGAGCAAATTCATTACTTTACTACTGTACAGTGCGATATAAAAACCCAACTTGCCAAAATGGAATGTTATGCTTGCTTGTTTACATACGTCAATATGAATGTCTCTCATAGGCTAAATAGTTCTGGAATTTCATCATCTTTTGTACATGACTCAATATACGTATTTACAGTATGGTTAGATACATCTTAAATAAAATAATGATGCATAATGCTGCACAATACTGCCTAATTCTGCGGGAGGCGGTGGTTCAATCGGTAGAGAGGTGGCCTGCAGTCCTAACGGACCCGGGTTCAAATCCCGCTGGGACAGGGAACAGTTTATGGATTTGAATTTCATGAAATCAGACTTTACTTATCTACCAGAAGACAAGCCGACATATCGTGAAAATACCCCCGCTAAACCAATACACAAGTCCTGTATAGAGAGAGCCCTAGCATGAATTCAGTATGGACGGTGGATGTTAGTATGGAAAGTGGTGACATGTGGAGGTGTGCGGTACGCAGGTTGTATACTAGGCCTTGAAAGCAGGCTGTGAAACCCATGCCCTGAGATTGGACACATAAAACAAAAATAAAAATAAACATAAACACTAAATTACTGACAATTACAGTACAACGCAGCCACATCCTTTACCTATACTAGGTCTAAAAAGAAACAACTCCCATAATTATTACCTTCAGAATGAATATTTATACTGTATGGTATTATAATTATTAGCTGTTTTAACAACTACCACTATGAATGTCTTCACTCTAAATTTCATACATCATTGTACTGCTTGTGTCACCATGCAATATAGTACTGAAAGAAATCAATACAGTACTGTACTGGACATTCCCATTTTCTGGACACTAAAATGTGTGAAATAAGAAGAGCTCTAAAAAATGTCTACTGTATAAAAACCTGGAGGAAAAAATTAAACTTGGGTTTTACCCGGTCCGGATTAACTCTTTGTATAAATCCTGAGCAGGTTGGGAAAATAAGGAAAATATTATTTGATCCTCTACTTAAAAAAAAATTTCGGAAAATCGGAGGATCGAGGGAAAATGAAGTGATCTGGTTCTGAGAACAATCATTTTTTTATTAATGCAATGAAGAAGGAACCAAAGGCCACGAGCCCACAAACTGTCCTTCCAAGAAAAAAACAAAAAAACAAAAGACAGCCACATTTCAAAGATGCGTTCAAGACGCCTGAACACACTGCGTTTGAAAGACTTGGAGATCATAGGAAGCAGGAAATAGACAGATGGAGACAGTTCCAGAGCTGACCTGTTGCATAAATGAAGGACTGGAAGTAAGGGTTAACCCTTGCATTACAGTGAGTTGGACAGAAAAAGGGATGAGAGCTTGTTGCTAGACCGGTGCTATGCACCCGTCGTACCAAGTTGGAGGGATGCAAGCAGACAGTTCAGAGGAGCAGTGACCATGGAAGTAACGATAGAAAAGAGATAACGATGCAACAGAGAGGTGAAGAGACAGAGAGGTTGAAGAGAGGCCAGTAAGATGAGGAGAGTTAATGAGACGAAAAGCCACATTGACTCCACCATATTGAGAAAGAAGTTGTGTGTGGGGAGCTTCCTCACACATGAGAAGCTGTACTGCTACACAGGGGCGAGATAAAACCGGTGTATAAGGTCATCAACCGTGCAGGGGTAAAGAAGGTATGGAGTCTTGGTTTGACACACCTAATCTCTTGGAAGCTTCAGATTTTACAAGAGATGTAATATAATCTTTCCAAGATAAATCCCGAGAGAACGAAGCACCTCAAAGTATGTGTGTAAAGGTGATGCAAATTACGGGGATTGAGCTGGATATTTTTAAACATTTAGTGGGTACTCCTGTGGAGAAGATTTTTGTTGGGTTGATAGGTGTAAGAACTGAGTCTTTGATGCATTAAAAACAGCAAGACTAGTTTTACCCCTGGTCAGGAGATACGAGCCAAGTCAGACATAAGGTGTGCCATAGCCTCATCCCTTGATTGTTGAAATAAGAACTAGAGTGTGTATGGTATGTAGGAGGACTACTGGGCCTTGGAAGCAGGCTGTGGAAGCCTATGCCCAGAGTCGGACGCATAAAAAAAAAAAATGCTGTGATGGACGCTGGGGGAATCGAATGAAAAGATGAAGGGTGGAATCATCTAAAAGTGGATAGGATTAGATATACACCTTAGAAGACTCATTGATGAATAAAAAGGAAGAGTTGGTGATAGGACAGAGCTATGAGGAACACCACTATTGATTGATCTAGGAGATCGACGGTGGCCGTCTACAACCGCAGCTATAGAATAACCAGAAAGGAAGCTATAGATGAAGGCACAGATAGAAGGATAGAAACCATAAGAGGGTAGTTTATAAATTAAAGATTTATGCTAGACTCAATCGAAAAGCCTTTGAGATGTTAAGTGCAATGGCAAAGCTTACTCCAAAGTCCCGGAAAGGAGAGATGACCAGCAATCTGCAAGAGTAGGTGAGAAGATTGCTAATGGAGTGACTCCCTGACGGAACCCAGACAGACGATCAGAAAAGAAGGTTGTGATAGGAAAGATGCTTTAAAATTATTCTGCTAAGAGAGGGTTGTACTAAGAAAACTTTTGAGACCTAGGATGTTAAAGCAGTTGGGCTGATACTTAGAGAGGGTAGGGAATGGGTCACCCTTATTTGAGACTGCCTGAATGAGAGCAAATAACTTCCAGCAAGAAGGAAAGGTACAAGTTGACAAACAAAGGCAGGGGGCACAGCCAGAAATATAATTTGAGGGGTGGGGGCACAATGACTAACCATTAGTCACAACTCTTCCATCATAAGCCTAACCCGCCCTCATAACCTCAACGCCTCGCACTTAAGGACGGACCTACCACTATACATATTCCGTAGTTAAGAGTTCCACTAAGGTGCCTGTTGCTACAGGTATTTATGCTGAGAAAAATTTCTACTGAGAAATATGCTTCTTATAATCATGAAAAGGCTTTGTCCACCTCTTGCATCGTAAAAGGTGCACAGTTCCCTGCTAATAAGACAGGTCCACCAATGATATACTGCCGAAAATCCATCATCAGTATACAGTACATCATCACAAACTGGCCAGTTGCATTTCTCCCAAAAATTTCATTGTACAACTCTTTTTCCCTAACTTTTAACACTATACCAATATATGCGTTTTTGCACATATACCCTACATCACAGTATTTTCTCTCTTTAGGGCTTGCATGCAACCTGAAAATGAGAAATATCTACTTGTTGAGACCCAAAACCACCATATATGTACAGCAAACTATAAAATATATTAGTATATAATGCATAAAAAGTAGGTTTTTGCCTATGCGAAAATCACAATTGTTGTCATAGCAACTCACCCTGGTAAAAAAAAATAATAATAGTGGGCGAATCGGGACAATTGTCTATTATGCCTTCAGCGCTGCTCTGCTGTAAAAATGCATTTTCTGGATAAATCACACACACAAAAAACTTTAACAGTTGAAGATTTCTACCCACCAAAAGTAGACCTTTAGCTCTAAAACTGAGCTGTGGTAGTGGAAAATTGGCAAAATATGGGTATTTTCAAAAAATGAAATTCTACAAAAGGTCAAAATGCTACTCTTTCATTTTTGCACATTTTCCATGCATTATTCGTGGTTCTATAGGAAACCCAGAGTATTAACAACATATTTGTAAAGTTGGGGCAGGGGCTATTGAATGGGCACCATAAAATGGAAATGTCTTGACATTTGGCACTGCACAATGCCCACTGTTCCAACTCCACCCTGTGTCCCGCACTGTCCCAACTCACCAAACTCATCATACATAATGTCTATCAGAAAATCCATTGTCTGACACATGCTTCATTAAGTGGTGATTAGTTAACTTCAGTGATGGTTGCCACACAGAGCACACCTGGGTAGCTAAAGTCGGAAATATATCACATAAGGAAAATCTTAAGCAATCAATGGCTTCCAGTTTCTGCGTGCACTTACACTTACGTAGAGCTCATGTCATGACATCATTTGTTATTATTACTGGCAGCAATAATATCCTCTACAATGTAATGCATTTGCTAGACATAAACTAACCTTTTAGATCTTGAACTCATGAGAGTCCAATATACTTGACTGCTGCGGCTGCTTCCGTTTCATAATAAAGTGATCCAGGGAAACCCACGGAATATGTCTTTTCACATCTTGTCACAGTACAGCATGCAAGTAGCGTAATTAGCAAGTTGTATGGACTGGTCACTGAAGCAACACGATCTGATGAGAGTTGACTGATGACTGATGGCGGCAGGCGGGTGATGAGCGAGTGCCAGGCTGGATGGCCAGTAAACGTTGCCACGATGGTTTATTTTTCTTGCCAGTTAGGCCACATATAGGCCTACATGCCCAAGGCAACCTTAACTAGTTAATTACATAAAACCTATTAGCATCAGAGTTTCCCGTTTTTGAAGATAATTTGTCATGAAGTACATAAAGAAACTGAAAATTTCACGCAGGGCGGCATACATTTTCCCTTTCCTGCCTCCTCTCCTCACTGGCCGGGTACCAACGGCCCCCATGCGTCAAATTCGAATATCTGTCTCTGCACCTAAAGTATAAGTATGTCTTAAAAAGTGTATGTGCACACAAGCACTGTTTACTCAAAATTGCATATTTTGTCAGCTCTCCAAATATATGACATATTGATTACACCCTGGATTAAAACAAAGTATTCGACATTCAAGATTCGCAGTCTATCCTCAAACACACGTAGAAATTTCGGGAGGGGCTCGGGCCACCTCCCTGGTCTGAGCTTTCACTTGGAACAAAGGCGAAAGAGTTTACCTAGGCAGGGTGTAAGGAGCAGAAGCACAGCTCTTAAGGACAACAGGAGAGGACTCCCATAGAGGCCCATATGCCTTGTTGAGTATTGAGGCCAGAGAAGGCAGAAAATACATCATTTGAATATATTTTATTATGTAAGCCATGAGGAAGTCAGAGGGGGAAGTGATGGAGGGAACAGCACTGGAATCGTCTCCATGTGGAATTGGAGGAGAAAGTCTGGGCAGAAAGAGATCTGCTTCATCAGTAGAAGAAATAGCTACAGAGCTATCAGAGTAGAAAAGAGGAGGGAAAGGATAATGAGGTTAGAAGTTGTCAGAAAGGTTTTTGGCAAGGTGCCAGAAGGAGCGGGTAGGAATATGAGGTTGGAGAGCTGGAGAGCATTTAGTACGGATGAAATTATATTCAACAGTGCGAAGAACAGACGTAGCCCTCGATTCCTGACTTGGAAATATAAAAAAATATGTGATTTAGGTGTAGGTTGGCTCCGGTACCTTTTATATGTCTTCTTCTTTGTTGTGGACAGCATTTGAACAAGCATGATTAAACCAAGGCATTTTTGCATTAGTCAAAGGATGTGAGGGAAGGAACGTATGCTTCCTTGCCCGATAGGAATAACCTCCGTAATGCGCATGGCACACGTAGATGGCTCCAGGAAGCAATAAAAATCATTCCAAGGAAAATCTAACAGGTACTGTCCGAGAGGCTCCTCCCCAATCCGCTGCTCCAAAGTGCCACAGCCGAAGCGTTTCTTTGGAAAGTCCACAGGCTGTACTAGAGCGATAGGACAGGTAAAGGTAATAAGGTTGTGATTGGAGGAGTCCAACAGAGAGGAAAGATTAACAGTGTAAGCAAAAGGATTAGTTGTAAGGAAGAGAGTCAAGTATGTTGGAGCTACGAGCAAAAGGATTAGTTGTAAGGAAGAAGTTAAGTATGTTGGAGCTCTCCCCAAGTTGGTCAGGGATACAGGTAGGGTGCTGTACAAGCTGCACTAGGTCATTATGGATAGAGAAGATGTAGGCTTCTTCACCAGGTGGATCAGAGAAAGAAGAGAGAGAGCCAAAGGTGGTGGTGAAAATTGAGATCTCCTCGAATGGAGATTTCAGAGAAAAGGGAAGAAACGGATAGGATGCACGTTCCATCATAGAAGTAAGAGTCAAAGAATTAATCATAGTCAGTAGAATTAGGGGATAAGTAAAAACAGCACAGAGTTATTTAATCAGAGAATGACAGTAAAGCCGAAGCTAGAGAGTGGAGAATTCAGAAGAATCAGGTTTTATGAACACGAGAGCAAGATAAGTAGTTGTTTTCGTATACACAACAGCCACCTTTGGCTTTGAAATGAGTATAGAGAAAGTAGGAGGATACAGAAAAAGGGTTTTCTGACAGTAGCCTCAGACAGCTACGAGTCTTAGTTAAAGAGAGAAAGGTGAGGTTTAGAGGAGGAGAGGTGGTGCTCCAACAGAGGGAAAAGGTAGAGAAAAGGTCGCACGAATGTTGCAAGAAATGAAGAAAGAAATGGAGTCAGACAATGGTTCCAAGCAGCTAGTTGAGTCGTCACCGGGGAGAGGGAGCGGATGGTGTGGGCATTTCTTGCCCCCCCCCAGGGACTCCAAGGCTTGGTTAGTTAGATGCCATTTTTTCTTTAATTTTGAAAAGGAAGTGTAATGTGTAATGTGCATGTATTTTAGTGTTGACAGTTAGAGAAACTTGTAAAAGAAAGCATGCTGACCTACTCTCTGTGTTACTGAAACACTGAAAAAGTTCAGCAAAGGGGGTGATAAGGAACTAGTCCCCAGGGCTGCTGAAACGGGAGCTCCAGCTCTCCCTGTCATCAGCTTTCCATCCACTTTGGGAGAATTGCCCTGCTCGGCTGGTGCTACAATCTCACACACTGTGTGTGTGTGTGTGTGTGTGTGTGTGAGTGTGTAAAAATGTTTCTAATGAGAGAGAGAGAGAGAGAGAGAGAGAGAGAGAGAGAGAGAGAGAGAGAGAGAGAGAGAGAGAGAGAGAGAGAGAGAGAGAGAGAATTTGATGAAAGATCATGGGCGGGAATAAGTCTATAGGAAGAACGAAACAAGCGAATAAAACTATAAAGAAGCTACGAGCATATTTATCAAGCCTGGGTAACATCCGAACAAGGAGTAAAAGAAAAACATATGGAAGTGAAACGCAAAAAATAGATGAAAAGTCCTGACAAAGAAAACTACACAGCGGCTGTAAAAGTTCTAAGAATTGCGTTTCACATATCTGGAGAAGCCGTGAATTTGTACTGACCAGAACGGCTGTAGTAATAGTGAACACTGAAGAAAAAGAACCAAGAACGCCAGGTATTCTAAGTTCAGACCTTTTTCTTTTAACTTAAGTTGTTGCGTATAAGATTACTTGCTTATACTTTTGTCTTCTCCCATACAGCTACCCTACACTACATAGCCAAGTAAATGTGAATATGAAAGTGAAAAAAATAATTATTTCTGATATAATCATACTACAATTTAAACTTGTAACTTTGCTAATCAGTTAAGAATGTTGGTAAACACGGCCCTAGACAAAAAGATGAAGGACTTTGAATATACAGGAGTAATTGATCAGCTAGAAGATAATTGTACCTTTGGGGGCAGTGATCAGGTGGAAGATAATTGCCAACTTAGTTCGAACCCCCACCCCCACCCCAAAGTTAAGTCTTGCTTGCCAGTGGTGGACACAGCGCCGTATTCTTGGCATGAAACACTTCGTAGCACATTTCTCTTGACCATTGCTTTACTTCTCACACCCTAAAGTGTGATAAAGATGGGCATTTATCATTCTTATACCAGTATCGTTTTCATCCGTAAATTGGTAAAAGGAAATTGGTTGTTTTATGAAAAAATCAAACACTGAAGAAAGTTGCTGGGAAATGTCCTACGTCAACAAAAGTTCCAGCCAGTATGATTCGATACTCCTGAGCCCACGAGTCCGTCGGCACCTTGTTACGTCCTACAGTTACATGGTGTTTTCCCGACTTTATTTTTGATACTTGGGAGTCGATTTTACTTACATTAGCAGAGACGTTTCAAACTGGAGGCGTCAGATACATTATTTAACCCGCACACAATTTGTTGTTCTCTTAATTTATATAAACCCGGTAGTAACAAATAAACTTTAATATACGTAATCGGGTTCATGCGTCTTTCTTCATTTCTGCTGAGGTGGATGCAGCTCTCACCTGTAGAACGTCCTTCACACACAAACATTTTTATTTGACCAAAAATCAGTAAGGGCATCATGACTTCCATGAACCAAACTAAAATAATACGATTACAGGTTCGACTTATTTTTACATATTTTTCGATTCAGATTATTATACTGACTTATTATACTGACTTAATGAGACTAACACAGAACAACCTCCTGACTTTTGTATTTCTTAAATGTCGAGGTCAGCGTAATTAGCTTAGAGACTCTGGAAGTACTTTAACTTATGTTTCGGGAGCTCCGTATTCTTCTAAAAGCTTTTTACGTCAAGATGTTAAACAAAATTCTATGGATCTTATCAGCTTACGTAGTTGGTAGACAATTATATAATACATAAGGAACATTGTTAAAAAATATTCATAACATTTCCTCCTGACTCTTAATGTTTAATCAGATTCTACAGCACTGCATATCTTCCAGTTAGTACGCATGAATCATTTAGCTGTGATTCCATCGGCGACCTAAAGAATAACCATGATGTTTTCTAGTCTTATATCAAGGAGGCAGTGATATGTAGGCGATTTGCTTGGGTCACCCTTTCTGGAGTTCAGGCGATAGACAGATAAATAGTTTTACAGATGCATAGGACATGGATAGTCCATCACAAAGGAAAGAAAAAAAATTCTCTCTTATGGCGCGAATATTGTCTCCAATGATGATTCTTCAAAATACAGTAGTCACATATACCGTTATTGCACACATCCCAGCAACCAAAACAGATATTTACAGTACATGTACCTTTCACCACAACTTAGCATCCACAGGATTTTTCCAACAGAAATGAGGAAAGCATCATGAATGAATAATCAAACTCTAATGCTGTTTAAAAAATTGCAGTTCGGTAGGCGTAATAGTTACCTAGAAATTGAACGTTCAGTGCCGAAAAAAAAAAGCTGGTCGGGGTAGACATAGAAGAATGGGCAGTGTGGGTTGCGATGGTGCAACAGGACGAGGTTGGTACGCGATGTGAAACTGGGTCGGGTGTGTGGAATAGTGTCTGTAAGGTGAACATTTATCTTAAACTTTTGTCTAAACGGAACAACAAAACGCACAACAGTAAGTGTGCACACATACTCATATACCTGACGATGCAGCCCACATGTAAAGGTAAAATAAAGTAAGAATGTAAGGCAGTAAAAAGAATAGAAGTAAATCCATCAGTGGCGAATGGTCATCTAATCTTGAAGAGGAAAGTATGAGGTATAAATGCCAGGCATCCCGATGCTTGCCAGTGGTGACAGTGGTGTTGGTCCGGCTGATACGTGAGTGTCTCGTAAATTGGTGATGGGCGAGTGTGTCGTGCGGCCCTGCCGTAACGGTGCCGGCAATGCGGTAATGATAGCGGCGTGACTGGTGGAGGAACCCCGCCGTAATGCTGACGGCAATGTGTTAATGGTGGCTGCGTGAGCTGGTGGAGAAACCCCGCCGTAATGCTACCAGCTATGTGGTAATGGTGTGGTAATGGTGGTGGCGTGACTGGTGGAGGAGGGCCACAGTAACTGCCGGCAGTGTGATAAGGGTGGCTGCGTGAGTAGGTGGAGGAACCCCGCCATAATGCTGCCTGCATTGCCTTTGTTATTATGTATAGTGATACTGACGTAAAAGATGTGAGAATTAAACATCAAAGAGAACTGCAATATGTCTCTATCGTTACCTCCGGGCAGGTTGTGTGGTAAGGTGGAGTGTTGTTGACACTGGAGTGGACGCGTTACCTGCTCTGGCGACCCACGTCACAAGGTCTTAATGTAAATTACATGATTAACTTCACACGGCTTGCAGCCGGTGCAGTGGCCATCTCGGTTGAGCAGACTGGTTTACATCGAGTATGCTAGTCAAGAGGAATAGATTGTTTTAATGTACTTCACAACAAACACACACACACACACACACACACATTATATATATATATATATATATATATATATATATATATATATATATATATATATATATATATATATATATATATATATATATTGTTATATAGCCTATGATTTCATCATCCTTTGTGTAATTCTAACGTACAGTGTGCTGTCTGTTTGATCACGAGCGTGTTCTACCTCACTCCCCCCTTCTACCGTTATAGTAGAGTAAGTCGTTCTTTCTGTTGTTCAGAGCGGGATTGTCAACTCTTTGTCCCCTATGGCTTCATTTGCGCGTCCTTCTTACAAGTTGTATCAAGCTCTGCCGGCCCCTATATAATGAGCGCAGTCTCTACATTAATGGCCACTTAGATCTGCTCTTCATTTTGTTCACATCTCTGTCCTCCCCTGTGAGTGCTCAGGAAGTCTCCAACCATCTAGCAGCTGTGTGTAATTTGAGTATAACTGTTGTTGCATTTTTTCTTGTACTGTGTAGCATAAGTTTAATTCTTAGGCCTAGTAGGGTTTTTGTAATTTATGTAGGGGTTCTTGTTGTCAGTCATCATTTTTAATAATATTTTGTATCTGTAATAATTTATCTTGCATTAACTGAGCATTACCCAGTGTATTTTCATTTTATCAGGGCTGACTTAGGTAAATTTACTCTTGCTAATTTCGTGTTAATAGAGGCTATTTGCAGTTAACCATATATTTAATTGTTTTTGCCATTACATTATCCTTATGAGTCCTGAATGTTTTGTTGTTAGTTTGAGCATTAAACTTTAACTTGTAATTTTACCTAACTCTTTTGTTTTGAACCTGGAACTTTACGGGACAGTAGTGATTTTAGTATTCTCACTTAAAGTGTACATTATCTTTCTCTGTTCCGCAACATAAATTTGGCGATCTCTCATCAGGATATTCAGGATATTATCATAAGGATATTGCTTGATATTTTGTGACTGTTACTTATTCATGATGTCTCCTATTTCTACACTTGATGAAGCCAAAGATTTTTTGTCAAATGTGCAAACAGTGTGTGATGTAGAAAACAGAACAAAGAATGAACTTAAGCTTGTTGCTCAACAATTGGGAATTGTTGTTCGCTCTCATCATTCTAAATATCAAATTGTTGACATGATTAATGAAAGCTTGTTTAATGTAACTCCTCCATATGAGCAAAAGCAGATTGAATTAGCTAAGTTACAGCTAGCCCTGCAGGAGGCTCGTGTGAAGGGAAGCTGAATTTCAAGCACGTGCTAAGGAGGCTGAGTCTCAGGCTAAGGAGGCTTGTGTTAAGGAGGCTGAATTTCAAGCAAATGCTAAGGAGGCGGAGTCTCAGGCTCGTATTCAGGAGTGCACAGATACACGCACAAATTGAACTTGCTAGGATTCAGGCAGACCATGAGTATCGCATGAAACAAGGTGGAACTGGATCATCTAGCTCTGATGATTTTGATGTGGATAAAAAATTTAAACTTGTCCCTCCTTTTAATGAATCTGATTTAACATAGTATTTTCAGTTGTTTGAGAGGGTAGCTACAGGTTTTAATTGGCCCAAAAAGTATTGGCCAGTACTCCTTCAAACTGTTCTCACCGGTAAAGCTCAAGTAACTTATGCATCTTTGCCTCAGGATCAATCTGATAATTATGGTATAGTTAAGAGCTTAATTCTTAAGGCCTATGAGCTTGTTCCTGAAGCCTATAGAGTAAAATTTAGGACAACTTACAAGCAAGATAAGCAATCCCATGTTGAGTATGCAAAAATCAAAGAAGATCTGTTAGAGCAGTGGTTAAATTCTAAGAATGTGGATTCTGATTTTGGTAAATTTAAGCAGATGATTTTGCTGGAGGACTTCAAAAGGTGTATTAATAAAG
>NW_027643127.1:0-4995 GCF_032717465.1 Coenobita brevimanus | reverse complement strand
ATCCTCCATATCTATCAGAGGTATTTCCCAAGTTTTAAGGCCACTGAGTATTTTTCAACATTCACCACACAATCTTGTATCGCCCTATGAGCAGCGAAGGAGCCCAGGGCTGGGCAAGTTGGTCCCGACATTCAAGATGAGAGTGACCAGCCACACTCATCCCTGAGTGGCATTACGTTAACGATAAACCCCAACCACCCTTGGGTATAGACATTGCATGATGAGAAAAATTGAGCCAGCACCGCCGGCTCCAGCAGGCAGCACCACCAGGATCAACTCCAGAAGACAGCACCACCAGGATCAACTCCAGCACGGCAGCACCACCAGGATCAACGCCAGCACGGCAGCACCACCAGGATCAACGCCAGCACGGCAGCACCACCAGGATCAACGCCAGCACGGCAGCACCACCAGGATCAACGCCAGCATGGCAGCACCACCAGGATCAACGCCAGCACGGCAGCACCACCAGGATCAACGCCAGCACGGCAGCACCAACTCAGCAATCGCAGGAACAGCAGCCTGAGTAACACAGACGGACCCTGAAAATAAGGCAAGGTTTTAGGAGATAATCTCAAGTGTGTTCAAACTTAATCCTTTTGTCTGTGGAGGAGTTCAATATGGATCTTAATTAACCCCTAGTGTATTGGTGCTGGATGGGGGGGGAGGGCTGCCTGACTACATTTACACTTCTCAATGTCACACCTATCCCGCAAGAGGAGAATGATGGACTACAGAAGGGTAACTCAGCCTGCAGTCCACTGGGATAATGTTCTGCTGTGCCTGGGGTTGAACTACTACTAGTACACAAGACCTAAGATGAACAAATCCATTTTACATCATCTGTCTGGCTCAATTCCTTGGTTATAGTCCCTCAAGTACTTCCTTATTCCCAGCAGAACAAGAAATTCCAACGGCTCTGCATTATTTACCGAACTCTTCATGACTGGCTTTATTCCTGTGTTAATCTTTTGTTACAACTCAGCACTGAATAAGGACAGATGGCAGTTTAAACAGATAGATAGTGGGAAACTGGGTAGTAGATAGATTCCTTCACAATGATGGCCGTCTCCTAATATAAATGAAAGAGTCTGGTGGTAGCAAGTATATTATGACAAGAGCAGAAGGCCCCATACTACAGGTCCCTTTGGCAAAATTCAAAAAAGTCACAATAGGACGCTTACCTGAGAGTGGAGGCAGATGGTTGGTATTACCGTGATTGGGCAGCTGGTTGGTATTAATTTGGCAGCTGGTTGTGGTTTTCTTCTCCCCTTTCTCCGTCTCTGTTGGCAGTTTCCACAGCTGGGTCAATTAACACACCTGAAAAAATAGTACACATTAGTCCTTTCCTTCCAAACCTTGATTAACAAAAGTATCTGGTTAGCAGCAAGAACAATATAACCTGGGAACAGTAAGGTTTAATTACATGGCAGTAAGAATTTGCGAAGTCTGTAGTAATAATAATAATAATAATAAATAATAATAATAGTAATAACAACAATAATAATAATAATCGTTTCATTTTTAAAGGCTCCAACATGCTTGCATGAGTCGGCCTTGGTCACCTAATGGCGGCTCTCCATGCTGCACGATCTATTGCAGCCTCCCTGTTCAGTCCCTTAACCCTGAGGTCACACTTAATGACCTCGTCCCATGTCTTTCTCGGTCTACCCCTCATAACCCCACCCCCAATATTAACATTTCTCACCATCCTCACCCAATTATCATCCCCCATCCTCTCCACATGCCCAAACCATCTCAATTTACCTCTGCTCATCACAACACCAATACATTCCAGTCCCATCCTACCTCTCAACTCTTCCATCGTAAACCCAGCCCCCTCAGACCTTGCACACAGGGACGCACTACACATCCACCTAATCATTGTCATTTCTGTACGTCTAAGCCTGCGAATATCCTCCTCCTTTACTGCTCAGGTCTCACTACCATACAGCATGACACTCCTAACACATGCTGCATACAAAGACCTCTTAGCACGTAGGAAGAGTCCTCTCAATGTCATGAGAGGCAAGAGCTCCCTGAACTTCTTCCAACCACTTCTCACCCTAGCCACAGAACTAGCTCCAGCCCCACCTCCAGCACACAACATGTTTCCCAAATAACAAAACTCTTCCACACACTCAAGAGATTCACCAGCAAGATCAATCCTTTCACGCCTGACAATCTCCATCTGCTCTCCCCGACACGCCGTACACATAAAATCAGCAGTATCTCACAGTATACCTCTGACAGCACTACATCTCTTGCACCCCCATTTATCACAAACACCACACAAGATGGAATTACTTCCCACGCCCTCGTGTCAAACTGCACATGGCCACTCTCCCTCGTCTTTGACAGTACCGCCACCAACCCTAGATATCATCACTTTTGTTTTATCTGCAGTTACCCTTAAGCCCTTGTGCCCCATACCATCCCTCCACTTCCTAAATATTTCCTCCACTTCCCTTTCATTCTCTGCAATCAACACCAATTCATTGGCATGCAACATCTCCCACAGGAATCTGCTTTTGAAGTCATGTGAGAGGGCTTCAAGTACCATGATAAACAACATAGGACTCAAAACTGACCCCTGATGCACACCAACGTTCACGGAAAACTCATCACTCAAATCTCCATTCACTCTTACCTGGGTGCTACCTGGGTGCGAGCACCCACATACATAGCCATAACCACCCTAACCAGCCACTCCTCCTAGTCAAGCCTTCTCATTGCCCACTTCACCACCTCTCTAGGGACTCTGTCAAAGGCCTTTTCCAAATCAACAAAAACAAAATACAGATCCCTTTTCTTACCAATATATTTTTCCTGAAGCTGTTAACAATGAATATGGCATCAGTGGTCCCCCTACCTGGCATAAACCCAAAATGCATCTCATCAATATTCACTCTTTCTTCAATCATACCTTCTAGAACTCTCTCTATTACCTTCATTATCTGATCTAAAAGCTTTATACCTCTATAATTTCCTATTTCCAGGTCATCACCCTTCCCTTTATACACATTTACAATTACACTCTTCAGCCAATCATCTGGGACAACACCATCCATCCATCATCCAATCCTACATTGCCCCATGAGGAGCGTAGGAGCCCGGGGCTAGGCAGTTGGTCTCGACATTTAAGATGAGAGTGACCAGCCTCACTTATCCCTGAGTGGCATTCACTCATAAATAATCATATTTGTCAGGTCAGTGACTAACCGCACCCCTATATCTCCTGAGGCCTTCAACATTTCGGCAGTCAACCCAGACACACCTGCTGCCTTACCCACCTTCATCCTGCCTATTGCCTCACTCACAGTAGCAGCATCAATCAAAGGCCAAGGGCCAAACACTGGATCTGCTGGCTCCAAACCTTCCCTGTCCCAGTCAAACTCCTCATTCAACAACCGGTTATAATGCTCTCTCCATGCATCTTTAATATCCCCACTGTTCACCACTACCCTTCCTTCATCATTCTTCACACACTGCTCACCTATAATATCCCGATTATCCCTCTTCATCTGATCACTTCATCACCTTAAATATCATATTTTTCCTTTCCACACTATTTAGGTTATCAAACAAAAGTCTCGGTGACTCAGACTTCGCCCTGTATACCTCTCTTCTAGCCCTACGCTTGGCAGCCAAGTATTCCTCCTTGCTATAATGATAATCATCATCATCATCCGGGCAGGGTGAGGAGTAGCAATGTCCAGACAGCCCAAATTTGCCCAATCCAATGGGCCACGCTTCCATTCGCTCACCATTCAAGCCCCCAGAATCCTGGCTCTGTATGATACGCCAAAAACATTGACCACGTTCTGTAGCTTCACATAAACGTATCCGAGAGTCAATAATAATAATAGTAATAATAATAATAATAAAAATGCAGTACCCCAGTCTGCAGTCCACATACAGTATACGCTGGCTACAGTTTACATATTGAAGGGACAAAAAAAATGTCACCATATGCTGAATTAATCTGCCTTCCAATACAAAGAATTACAGAAATCTGCCTATATCACACTCCAGGGGTTGTTGCTGTTGATCAACCCTTGTCTGTCTAGATGAGCAGACCCATCAACTGCAGGGAAGCAACTGCCCTTCCCATGCACTGAGTCTGTATTCCCTTGCGGCTGACAGCGGGGAATAGTGTAAAAGTTTAGTTCCTGGATGGATGTCACATTTGGGTAATTCCACGAAGATGTCAACCTTTTGTGTCAAAATCAGAATTGCTTAAAAGTATATAAATTATACATCATTTTAAAGCTTAATCATTGAATTTTATGAATCTGAAGAGAAAGAGAGCCTAAACTGTCAACTTGGGGAGCTGCATAAAAAACTGTCACGTTATGTCACCAAAGAAAAACCAGTGCTGAATATAGCAACTTTCATAACATCATTGACCAGAGTATGTTATTGTTTGGAATGCTGACATTGTGTTTTACTGAAAATGTGTCTATTTGAGTTGTGATTGACACTACAGTTGTTTACATATACTGTATGTTGTGGTCAGAATGTAGCATGACCTTTAAATGGAAGTATTTCAGGAGTAACGTGTCTCATGTTTTTTCCCCATTTTTCCCATACACAACTAACAAACTGGAGAATACCAACATAACTTTATATTATAAACAGGCATCCCAAGGCCTTAATAATGTAATGCTGGGATACTTTGAAATAAACCCTGGTAAGCCATATGGTCTGTCACACACGTTACATGCCCACTGTGAGGAACGTTACCAGAAAATGATGTAAAGTTTCTCACGCACACCTTTGAACAAAAAATCAAAGTACCTGCACTGAAGTCCAATGATAAAACCCCTGTGTTTGTAATTTAGTATGTTATCTTTAAGTTTTTATTCTTTCCAAACAGTAAATTGATTTTGCCTGGTGGCTGGTGAGTGTGCTTTACCATCATGTCTCCAATGACTCCAGCTGATTATTTGAATTCTGCTGGTATTCATTTTACACATGAATCATTCTGGACTG
>NW_027643126.1:0-4995 GCF_032717465.1 Coenobita brevimanus | reverse complement strand
ATGAAAGCCTATATCTTGATGAGAAAAGAATAAATAATTTGTCTGATGCTGCAATTTTAGCTGATGAATATGTTCTCACTCACAAGAGATATTCTAGAGAAAGAAGGAAAGCTGAGAGTAAGTACGTTGCCTCTACTCAGAGTACAGGTAACAGGAAAGAGAATAAAGATGATGTTTCTCAGGAAGTAAATGCCAGCTTCACCTCTAGATTTCAGAAAATTAAATGTACTTATTGTAGTAAGCTTGGTCATACTACGAAGAAATGTTTCAGGAGACAGCGTGATGTGAACAAAAAGGAGTCTTTAAATATTCAGTCAATTGGTCTAGTGTCCACCCTTGAGAGTTCCCAGATTTCTTTAACTGAGTTAACTGAACCTGCTTTAAGGGGTAACTTAAATTCTCATGATGGAGCTCCTCTTTTGAGCAGTAACGTGGGTGACACTCTCAAGAGTTCATGTGCTAATTTCCTGTCTGATGGTTTTGTCAGTCCTCTGGACAGTAATGACAGGAAATCAGTTAAAATATATCGTGATACAGGTGCTTGCCAATCCCTTATGCTGACCAGTGTTCTAGGCTCTAATGTTATTTCCTCTGATGAAACTGTAATCTTACAGGGTGTAGGGAATAATTACTTCTCTGTCCCTCTGTGCAGAGTGAATTTAGAGTCTGGTTTTGTTAATGGTTCCATTATGGTTGGGTTGGTTGAGACACTCCCAATGTCAGGTGTAACTTTCTTACTTGGAAATGATATTGGTGGAAGTCAAGTGTGTCCAGCTCCTCAGTTGTCTAGTGAGCCAGTGGCTGCGACCCAGGATTGTGATGTCCCTGATGTGTTCCCTGCATGTGGTGTCACTAGGGCTAAGTCTAAAGTTATTGGTGATTTAGAGGATAATGATGATGATGATGCTATCCTAGCTGACACTTTTCTTGCTAATTTGGACCACTCACCAGATGAGGCAGTACCCCGTAGTGTTGATAATTTGTCTCGTCAAGAGTTGGTTGAGTTGCAGGTTGCTGACCCTGAGTTGAAAGGTCTAGCTAACTCTGCTTGCAGTGAGGAAGAGTCAGCTGGCGCTTCTACTTGATATTATATAAAGTCAGGAGTACTTATGGGGAAGTGGAGACCCCCACCAGCATCAGCCGACTGTGAATGGGAGGCTGTACATCAAGTTGTCATCCCTCGTGTTTGTAGGCAGGATATCATTAGAGTGGCTCATGATTCCAGTTTGGCAGGACACCTTGGAGTGAGGAAGACTGTGGCACGCATTTTGAAACACTTCTACTGGCCAGGGATCTTCAGGGATGTTTCCTGGTATTGTAAGTCTTGTCACACCTGTCAAGTTGTGGGGAAGTGTAATCAGACCGAAAAGGTTGCACCTCTAGTTCCCATTCCTCCTTTTGAGGCGCCTTTCACCCGTGTGTTGGTGGATATTGTGGGTCCTCTTCCTAAGACTTCTTCAGGATTTTCTTATGTGTTGACCCTGATTGATATGGCTACTCGTTATCCTGAAGCCATTCCACTTAGAAATATCTCAGCAAAGAACGTGGTTAAGGAAATGCTAGGGTTCTTCACAAAGTTTGGTCTGCCCAAGGATGAACAGTCAGACCGGGGAAGTAATTTCATGTCAAACGTTTTTAAGCAGTCTCTGAAAGAGTTGGGCATCACCCAGATCACGTCTTCAGCTTACCATCCCCAGACCCAAGGAGCGTTGGAGAGATATCATCAAACACTTAAATCGATGCTCAAGAAATACTGTTTGGAACATCAGAAAGACTGGGATAAAGGTCTTCCATTCGTTGTGTTTGCCGCAAGAGAATCTCCAAATGAATCACTGGGCTTCTCACCTTTTGAACTACTGTTTGGCCATGAAGTAAGAGGACCCCTTAAGCTACTCAAGGAATGCTGGCTGTCGGAGGAAGATGACGTCAACCTGCTGGAGTATGTGATGAAGTTCAAAGAACGGCTGTCCACTGCTTTACAGCTGGCGAGAGAGAATTTAGGAGCTGCTCAGGAGAAGATGAAGACTTGGTATGATAAGAGGTCCAGGTTACGCCACTTTCAGCCAGGAGATCAGGTTTTGACTCTGCTATCGGTTCATGGGCAACCTCTTCAAGCCAAGTTTAGTGGTCCTTTATTTATCGTGGAGAAGAAACTCAGTGATATCAACTATGTCATCGCCACACTAGATCGTAGAAAGAACAAGCAACTTTGTCACATCAACATGCTAAAGTTATATCACAGGCGGGACGAAAATAATCCAGTCTACACTGTAGCTGTTCCACCCGAGTCTGCAAGTGAAGCTCTCCCATGCAGTATGAGCCTGAGTGATAGTTTGGGGAAGAATCCTGATATCATGAATGATCTCCAGACTAAGCTTTCTCATCTACCTCCCGAGGAAAGGCAGGACTTTTCGGCATTACTGCAGGAGTACCCACAAGTGTTCCGTGCCACTCCAGGAAGAACCACTGTGTTGATGCATGATGTCGATGTTGGAGACGCAAAGCCAATTAAATTGCCTACTTACCGTTTGAACCCAGTGAAAGTTCCTCTCATCCAGAAGGAGCTTGGCTACCTGTCGGACCACAAGATGATTAAGCCCTGTCAGAGCGAGTGGAGTTCTCCTGTCACTCCAGTCCCTAAGCCAGGTGGGCCACAGCGGCTTTGCATCGACTACAGACGTGTTAATCAGATAACCAAAACAGATACTTACCCTCTACCTCGTGTGGAAGATTGCATAGACAAGATCGGAAAGGCTAGGTACATAAGTAAGTTTGATTTGTTAAAGGGATACTGGCAAGTACCTATGACTGAACGTGCTAGGGAGATCTCATGTTTTGTAACACTAGGAAAGACTTTTGCATGTTCTGTAATGCCATATGGTATGAAGAATGCACCAGCCACATTTCAGAAGCTCATGAATGTTGTAACAGAGGGTTTGGCAGGGTGTGTTGTTTATATTGATGATGTATTAATCTTCAGTGACAACTGGAAAGATCACCTATGCCATGTCAGTAAATTTCTTGAGCGTTTGGTTCAGGCTAATCTTGTAGCTAATTTATCAAAGTGTGAGTTTGGTCAAGCTAAAGTTCAGTACCTTGGGTACGTAATTGGTGATGGACATGTTGCACCACGAGCAGCTAAGGTTCAGGTTATAAGTGATCTTCCCAGACCTAAAAGTAGGAAAGAGCTACAAAGATTTTTGGGAATGGTAGGTTATTACAGGAGATTTGTTCTTAACTTTTCAATTCTTGTATCACCACTTACAGACCTACTGAAAAAAGGAGTTAAATTTGTCTGGACTGATAACTGTGAATCCTCTTTCAACAAACTTAAAGCTATCCTATTAAGTCAGCCAGTGCTCGCTACTCCAAATTTTGTTAAGCCTTTTAAGATGGCTGTTGATGCAAGTGATACAGAAGCTGGGGCTGTTTTGCTGCAAGAGGATGATCAGGGTATTGAACACCCTGTATCTTATTACAGTAAGAAGTTCACTCCACCTCAAAAGAACTACTCAACTATTGAAAAAGAGCTTTTGGCCTTGATTTTGGGTTTACATCATTTTTCATTTTATTTGTGTTCTGGTTTTGACCCCATAGTCATTTATACCGATCATAACCCACTGAAATTCCTTAGTAAGTTTAAAGATAAAAATCAGAGATTGACAAGATGGAGTCTACTTCTTCAGGAGTATTCATTAGACATACAACATGTCAAGGGGAAAGAAAATATTATTGCAGATTGCTTATCTAGACTTTAGACAGATTGTTTTAGAGTAATAAGAAATTTCCTTTGTAAATTTCTTTTTCTTTGTGGGGAGGTGTTACATAGCTTATGATTTCATCATCCTTTGTGTAATTCTAACGTACAGTGTGCTGCCTGTTTGATCACGAGCGTGTTCTACCTCACTCCCCCCTTCTACCGTTATAGTAGAGTAAGTCGTTCTTTCTGTTGTTCAAAGCGGGATTGTCAACTCTTTGTCCCCTATGGCTTCATTTGCGCGTCCTTCTTACAAGTTGTATCAAGCTCTGCTGGCCCCTATATAATGAGCTCAGTCTCTACATTAATGGCCACTTAGATCTGCTCTTCATTTTGTTCACATCTCTGTCCTCCCCTGTGAGTGCTCAGGAAGTCTCCAACCACCTAGCAGCTGTGTGTAATTGAGTATAACTGTTGTTGCATTTTTTCTTGTACTGTGTAGCATAAGTTTAATTCTTAGGCCTAGTAGGGTTTTTGTAATTTATGTAGGGATTCTTGTTGTCAGCCACCATTTTTAATAATATTTTGTATCTGTAATAATTTATCTTGCATTAACTGAGCATTACCCAGTGTATTTTCATTTTATCAGGGCTGACTTAGGTAAATTTACTCTTGCTAATTTCGTGTTAATAGAGGCTATTGCAGTTAACCATTTATTTAATTGTTTTTGCCATTACATTATCCTTATGAGTCGTGAATGCTTTGTTGTTAGTTTGAGCATTAAACTTTAACTTGTAATTTTACCTCTTTTGTTTTGAACCTGGAACTTTACGGGACAGTAGTGATTTTTTGTATTCTCACTTAAAGTGTACATTATCTTTCTCTATTCCGTAACAATATATATATATATATATATATATATATATATATATATATATATATATATATATATATATATATATATATATATATATATACTAGTAGATGGCCGAAAAATATTGAAAGACTAACTTTTTTATATATGCGAGGAAGAAGGAACCAAAAGCCATGAGCTCAATAACAGTTCCCTCCAAGAGAAAAACAAAATACAAGAGAGAGCCAAATTCAAGATCCGATCATTTCGAGATGCCTGGACACACTGCGTTTGAAAGACTGGTGATCATAGGAAGCAGGAAATGCAGACAGAGGGAGACAGTTCCAGAGTTGACCTGTTGCATAAATGAGGGACTGGGAGGAACGGTTAACTCTTCCATTAGAGAGCTGGACAGAAAAGAGATGAGAGTTTGCTGCTAGATGGG
>NW_027643125.1:0-4995 GCF_032717465.1 Coenobita brevimanus | reverse complement strand
CAAAACTTATCTGATATCTCAGCCGGGATTGTCGGGATGATAAATATATAAATTATTATGTATTAAAAAAAAAGCTTATAAATTTTTAAGTCTTTTTACCCCCCACCTCAACGGGGGGCCCGGGGAGCAGTTTCAAACAGCCCCCCCCCCCGCCCACCCAGGTACGCCACTGTGTGTATATATATATATATATATATATATATATATATATATATATATATATATATATATATATATATATATATATATATATGGATTAGGTGATTAGAGAAGTAAAAACACGTGTAATGAAGAGAAGGATGGCGTTCGTAATGAATCATGATGGATGGAATATCTTAAATTTGTTGTATGCTGATCATTCAGTGCTATTTCCAAATACCGAACAAGAACGTGGCAGACTAGTGCAGAGTTTTGCTGATGCCTGTGAGCGCCGTGACGAAAGTAAATGTAGAAAATAGTAAAATGATGGTAATGGAGAGAGATGACTCCCAGTGTGACGTTACAGTGAATGGGGGAGGACTAGAACTGGTGAGAGAGTTCAAACACCTGGGTAAAGTGACAGGAAAGAAAGGAAAATGTGCAAAAGAAGTGGAAAGTAGAGTGACACAAGATCGGAAAAAATAGCTGGTGCTATGAAGGCCTTGATAAGAAGCAGAGGCTTGAGTGTTGCAGCTGCATGAGGCTTACATGAAAGAGTGTTAGCGCCAACTTCAAAAAATGGGTGTGAGACTATTGTGTGCCATGAAAATGAAAAGTCGAGTGAAAGCAGTGGAGATGGGACTGCTAAGGAATGTATGTGGAGTACAGAGAGTGGATAGGATACGTAATAATTTGATTCGTGAAAGATGCGGAGTGAGGAAGTCTGTGGACACATGAATCGAAGAGAGTGTACTGAGATGGTATGGTCATGTGGAAAGTATGGATAACAATACACTGGTGAGAAAGGTATACCTGAGCGAATCTGAAAGAGGGAGGAGGCGAGGTTAGCCAAGAAAGTGGAGAGATATGGTGGATGAATGTGTGAGAAAATGAGGTATGGAAGTCGGGGAGGCCAGGAAACTGACAAGAGCTCGAGCTGGGTGGATGAACGTTGTGAGATGAAGTGCATGATCAAGGATTTGGCACCCTTTATGAACGTGACATCGTTCGAATTGACTCTATCGGATACGCTTGAGAAGCTACAGAATGTGATGAAATTTTTTTTTTTTTTTTTTTTTTTTTTTTTGCGTATCAGATAGAGTCAGGGTTCCTGGGGCTTGAGTGATGAATGAATAGAAGTGTGGCCTATTGGACTGGGCAAACTTGGGTTGTCTGGATGCTGCTGCTCCTCACCCTGCCCTAGGGTGAGAAAGGAGGTCCCCACGATGATGATGATGATGATGGTGATGATGTAAGGTGAAGAAAAACTGAATGAATGGAAACTTTCAACATGTCTAATGGCATGAGTGTTTGTGAAATGGTATAAAAAAGTTGTTTCTGCAATGAATGAAGAATGGTACATGATTAGCACTAAATTTGATATGGTAAAACTGTCGCTATCATTACATACAGTATACAGTGTTCCGGCAACTGCGTTAGAGATCTCAAGTCGTGACAATCTCATTTGTATTTACAGAGATGAGCAGTAAATTATCTTCCTGGTCGCTATTTCTCAAGGATCACTAAAATACTCAGTTCTATCTATCTGTCTATCTATAGCCCGACGCCCTAATCCCGCAAAGGGTGCCCGCAGACAAAACGCCTCCAAGTCGCTCTGTCACCCACCATTTGACTACCCTCCCCCCAACTCACCCCCCCCTCCCTCATATACCTCTCAACTCCATCCCTCCATCTCATCCTCGGTCTACCTCTCCCTCTCCCTCCCCCCACCTCACCTACATACACCCTCTTAGTCAGTCTTTCATTCTCCATTCTCTTCACATGTCCAAACCACCTCAGTGTATTTCTCCTAATCTTCTCAACCACATCCACATCCACCCCACAACGTTCCTTCATTTCTTCATTCGTCAACCTGTCCCTCCACGTCACTCCACATGCTCCTCTCAAGTAACTCATTTCCACTGCTCTCACTCTTGACTTGTTCCCCTCTTGCAAGGTCCATGCCTCGCTTCCATACGTCAGGGTAGTGATCACAATACTATCATTCAGTGACTTCTTAACTTCCATACTCACCTCCCTATTTCTCATCACTGCTTTCAGTGTACCAACAACCTTCCTTCCCTGCTGTACCCTTTCACGCACTTCATCCCCCAAAGTTCCATCCTTACTCATCACACTACCCAAGTACTTGAATGCACTCACATTCTCCATATCCTCACCATCCAACCTCACTGTACACTCTGTGACTTCATTCCTCTCAAACACCATAACTTTACTTTTGTTTACATTAACTTTTAGATTCATCTTCTTACACACTGTCCCAAATTCATTCACCAAACCTTGCAACTCCCATTCATCTTCACTCAACAATACTGTATCATCAGCAAACAGCAACACCGGGAGCTTCCAAATCTCACCCTCATTCATTAGAGCCACCCCCACATCCACTGCCCTACCATGCACCTCCTTTACAACCCCATCCATGTATATATTAAACAGCCATGGAGACATCACACAACCCTGTTTCAGTCCCACATTGAGATCAAAGAACTCACTCAGCTCACCATCCACTCGCACCGTAACCCTAGCTCCCTCGTACATACTCTTCACAGCACTCGACAATTTCCCCTCCACTCCATATATTCTTAATACCTTCCACATACCTTACCTATCTGTTCTGTCATACGCTTTCTCCAAGTCCATGAAGGCAGCATACACTTTCTTTCCCTTCTCTAGAAACTTCTCCACTAAACATCTTAGAACAAATATCTGATCTACACACCCTTTTCCCTTCCTAAATCCCCCTTGTTCTTCTCCAACTAGCTCCTCTGTCATATGCCTAACCCTATCAATGAGTATTCTACCATATATTTTACCAGTCACACTAAGTTGGCAAATACCCCTATGGTTACCACATACTTCTCTCTCTCCTTTTCCTTTGTATAAAGGAACAGTTATACCTGATTTCCAGTCCTCTGGAACCCTTCCCTCTTCCCAAGCCAATCTACACAACTTCCATATCCACTCCACAATCTCACCCCCATACCTAAACATTTCACCACACACTCCATCAAACACTCATTTAATGTCAATAATTATAAGACGAAAATGAAACTGAAAAAAAAAAAAAAGATACTATCACCATGAAGTATGACAAAAACCAGGAAAATTATCTGCTTGGGGTAGAACAGCAACAGCCACTGATAGTGCACTAGATCTTGATGTAGTGCCCGGAAGTGATGAGTTGTATCTAGTTCATTTTATATGACCAAATGTTCGGTTTAGTGAGAGTGAGTGGCCGAGGTATGGCTGTTTCTATGTGAACGTGATCAGAACATAGATTAAGTTACCTAGTTGCTAAGTCATTTTCTTTTCCTACTGAAATTTACTAGTATTAAGTCTCTTTATAATATAAAAACTCGAGTGGATGGGAACAGGTGCCTTTGGTCACGTAATCCAGCATAATGTACGCGTGCATAAAGTGATGTAAAGCACGATGAATTTTATTGTTTTTCGATGTAAGGGTATAAAGAGAGAGGTGTTGGTGAGTAATTATTGTAACTAGAGAATGTAATCTTTTTTCGGGTAATCGATTGTAAAGGGAAAGACATCACATTGAGCCTATCACGAGTCTGTATTTACAAAAAATTTAAATAACGTGCCGTCATCCCCCCCTCCCCCTTTCCATCAAGCAGTTTTGGCTTGTTTCACTCGCTCACCGGCCGTGATAGGTGACAGATGGTTGGTACTGTCCTCATCCTCCCCCCCCCCCCAGGAATTCTGTAAGCAATTTGATATTATATATGTCTGATATGCTGAAGCGCAAGTGATACTCCATGAGTGATAATAGTGGCGAAACAAAGAAATAGACTCGGGTAGAATCAAGTGTTGTTCCTCAGGAAGTGTGCAACGGTGACGCCATTAGCCACTGGAAGAGCGAGTCCCGTGTTTCCCGCTCCACTCTGGTATTCTGTGAGCTGAATAGTGAGGTATTTCCCATATATTTGTGTACTGTACTTTATAATATTTAGTGTGTAACTGGAATACGAGAATGCCAGCTAACTGGAATAAGAGAATGCCAGCTAACTGGAATACGAGAATGCTAGCTAACCAGAATAAGAGAATGCTAGCTAGTTCTGTCTGAGTCTCAGATAAATGGGTGATTTTTGTGGGCCAAGTATCAGGTGCCCGGGAACTGTGAATTATTTATTGTGTTGAGATGACTTTGCAGTTCAGTACTTATTAATGCTATGTTGTGAGTTAATGTTCACGTAGTTACTTTGTGAGGCACAGTGATAATGATGCAGTGATGATTTTCATGGTTAAAGTTATTCATGCTTACTGTATTTGTTATAGTACATTCTCTTCCGTGTTATCGCAACAATTAGTATTATTTTGAGCAGACCTATGAGTCTGTAGTGCCATGTGTTATTCTGTTATTATTTGAGATGCCGAGTGTTGTAACTCATGTTTCTTTATTATGAGACCTTCCTGATCATGTGAAGGGATTACTTGCATTGGGGAGAATTGTTATTCATTATACATATAAACTAGCGGGTCCAAGTGTGGAGGTCGAAGTACCAGTGAGTGAGTCAAAGTTCAAGTGTGAAGGTCGAAGTCCCAGTAAGTCAAGGTCCCAGTGTGTGAGTCAAGGTCACATTGTGGAAGTCAAGGTCGGGAGTGGCAGAGGACTGGACCAGTGAACTACGTACTCAGACGGACGATTATGAAGAAACATATTGGACTGGGACAAAGGAGCTAAGTTTTGTAGATTCGATATTAGGAATATATATATATATATATATATATATATATATATATATATATATATATATATATATATATATATATACTGTATATATATGTATATATATAATATATATAATATATATATAT
>NW_027643124.1:0-4995 GCF_032717465.1 Coenobita brevimanus | reverse complement strand
ACTGGATACTGTTGCTCAAAAGCTATATGAATTGAGTAGTACAGAGATAATCAGTGATGTTGCACTCCAACTGCAAGAAAATATAATGAGAAAATTCACTGTTTGAACATGGTGTTGGTATGACCTCTCAAAATGGTTGCTGAAGTGAATATCATGCATATAATAACAATGATCACTTCATGCATAACATCTAGTGTTCATAGAAACCGTTGTCAATATGTGTATTCCTACTTTCAAAAGAAAATATAAACCCTACATTTAATTATCCCAGAAAGGGTCATTTTCTGTGCAATGTTCTGATTAGATATATTGCTGTATAGCAAAACCTGGACTGTTTCACGGTTGACATAATTATTGAACACTCTGGTCACTAAAAACGTGATTTTGACCAATAAAATAGTAAATATATGTCGTCTGTAAGATAACTGAGTGAATTAGTGATTATACTTGAATTCATGGCGGCAATCTTGGAAAATTGACCATAACTTTTTTCGATCCCTATGGATTTCTGTTAACATCTTGTTTTTGTGACCAGAAGTGTCTCCTGAACAAAATGAGGCGCCCCACGGAGGATCCTGGGAGGGGTACAAGATACCCCTCTATGCTGGCTCTTGGCCTATAGGGCGCGACGGACTGCTGTGATGTGATGTGATGTGGTCTAATGGTGTGACGAAGTGCTGTAGTGCAGTGTGTTATGGTGAAGCATTGTGGCGTGCTGGAGTTTTGTGATGCCGTGTGGTGTAGTATGGTGGTGTGGTTATTTTGTGTGGTGTGGTATAAAGTAGTTTGACGTGGTGTGCTGGAACGTTGTGGTGTGGAATGTTGTGATTTGGTGTGACACTGGTTTCTCTGGTGTGGTGGGGTGGAGCGCTATAGTGTGGAGAAGTGTTGTGACATGGTGGGATGTGATGTGTGATCCAGTGCTGTTCTGTACTGACTGCTACGGCATGTTGGAGTGCTATGATATATGGTCGAAAGGAGTGTGTGCTGGTTAGTGATATTATGAAGCCTGGCAACCACATCCACGTTGACGGTGCGGCTACAGCAATTATTACATCCATTACACGATCTTGAGCTTTCTCATATCATCTTTATTAATAATCAGACTATTATCAGTCTTCCACGTGCACATTTTGTGAACTTGACCATATTATATCTGTATTCCCAGTAAGTCCTGTTATAAGACTATTGGTTTCCGTATATCCAGACATTTTGTATTTGTGTCAACTTCTGGTACGGACCACACTTACAGGGTGTCAGTCGTTGGTTTATCTTTTTTTTTATTATTATTATTATTCTAATTTTCACGCGAACTTTCCAGTACAGAAGTCGATAGAAAAATATCGGTACTACAGAAGAATAAAATAAATAAATCTAATCCACTACAACATACTCAGCAGTATAACTTGTTATTTGACGAGTGTGCTGTTATAACTTCGGATTGTTGGAATGGGAGGTTGGAAAATAATAATATAAAGAGGTATAGTACGGGAATAAACGAGGGAGGGAAGCTTCGTGGTGGTCAATTGTTGACTGAGTGGTTAGCATACATTACTATAAATGTGACGTCCTGTTTTAGCGCCAGATTCGAATCTTGGTGCGGGCAACTGCCCTCACACGTCTCCTGTGTCCGTCCACCATTTGTAGGTTGGTAGGTGAGGTGAGTACCTACGATAACACATATGGCAGGTAACTGTAGCAACCTGAATGAAGTAGTGGCCTTGTATCCCACGACAGTGTATGAATAACCCGCCACAAGCTCAAAGGTCTAAGTTAAGGTAATGAGCACTGTGACTAAGCGTCACATGACATCTACGTCCACTTTTACATTTACTACAAACAGTAATGTCTGGACGTCATCTTCTTGAGGCCTCTCCTTTATGTGAAGTAGAGTCAGATAGCACTGATCACTAGACAACCAATATAAACACACGAGAAAAATATAAATGTAAAAAACTGGTATATAAATGCAGTGCACACAGGCAACCGTAATCCAATACAGAACATGCACTTGAACAAAACAGCGAGCAGATGCATACACGTAAGGAACACGTGTATAACAACAAACGACCACACACACACACACACACACACACACACACACACACACACACACACACACACACACACACACACCTAAGCCTTCCTCCTCATTTTTCATTTTTAGTTAATGGAAGGGATGTGAGCAGAAGGAAGCTAGGCTGAGAGAGAGGGAAAGGGGGGGAGGTGGGAAGAGGAGGATGGAGAGGAAGGTAAAGCAGATGGAACTGATATGGAAATAAGATGATGAGAGAGAGAGAGAGAGAGAGAGAGAGAGAGAGAGAGAGAGAGAGAGAGAGAGAGAGAGAGAGAGAGAGGAGTTCCGCCTGAGAATAAGTATTAAAAAAAGAAATTTGGAAAATGGATGAGCAACGCAGAGTAACAAACTAGGGTGAATAACACACACACACACACACACACACACATAGTTATAGAGTAATATATATATATATATATATATATATATATATATATATATATATATATATATATATATATATATATATATATATATATATATGAGACGGGAAGCTGGAGATGAGTGTTGGGGAGATCTTGAGGAGTTAGCACAAGATAGGATGTGGTTGTGTGAGTTCATCGAGGCCCTATGCATCCCCGAGGGTGCCACAGGAAATGATTGATTGTTTGATATATATATATATATATATATATATATATATATATATATATATATATATATATATATATATATATATATATGTGTGTGTGTGTGTGTGTGTGTGTGTGTAGATAGATAGATAGAGAGAGAAATAGAGAGATATTACACCATTGCAAATCTACTGTTGAAGAAAGGCCTCCCTCTCCACGAATATCTTGAAAGAGCCAACTTCTGCCAAGTTTTGCCTGCAAACTTTTCAATCTTAACTTTGCAACTCATGCCTGGCCTTTTTCATCAATGCTTGCAATCTCTTGGAGTTCAGTCAGCCTCTTGCTCCATCGATTATCCCTTATTCTTGCTGCAGAATCTGCCAACCTCAATTTTTGTAAATTTTATAACTTCTATAATGTCTTTGACTTTAGAGTGCTTTCAAACCCATGTTGATATCTTCTTGTCTCTCAAAGATATTGCTGACACTGATCTTCCCATTGATCTTTGAGAACAAATTAGTTTGTTTTCCATTGATTTTGTCAGTTTCTGTCACAACTGTACGTCATAGCTGGGATTATACATTCGTTATATACGTTTCGTTTCACAGAGACTGTCAAGCTACTTTTCATCATGTATCTATGTTTGTTTCCAGAAGTACCTGTACTCCTCAACTTCTTCAAGAATTTCTTCATTTATTTTGACGACGGTCTTTGGTGTATTTAGATTAAACATTACTTCTATTTTACTTTGTTTCATCTTCAGCCCTACTTTGAGACTGTTTAGGTTATTTCGCATTTCTTGCAATGTATCTGATGTTTCTGCAGTACACCACATCATTGCATCTTTGGACGTTAAAAGCCTTTTTCCCAATGTACCCGTGGACAGGACGATACAATTCATCCTCGACCTAGTATATAAAATAGGCGTGAGGAAACTACGCCCCTCGGTATGCCAGAGACCTGCCTCCACACCCTGTTAGAACTTTGTACTAAAAAGGCCACCTTCATCTGCCCCCGTGGAAAGATTTACCGCCAGATAGATGGTGTTGCCATGGGCAGCCCTCTTGGAGTCCTCTTAGCAAACTTTTTTATGGGTACGATCGAGGCAACTATATTGACTAAGAGCCGTCCTTCAATCTACTGTGGCTATGTGGACCATTATTTTCGTTAAAGGACATTCAAGAACCTTATAACATCAGACAAAGCATCATCGACGCCTCCTAACTAAATTTCACCCTGCTTCTCTCTCTCTCTCTCTCTCTCTCTCTCTCTCTCTCTCTCTCTCTCTCTCTCTCTCTCTCTCTCTCTCTCTCTCTCCAACATAAAACTCTCTTTTGCGTCTCTCCATATTCTTTATTACTCTACTGCTCATCTAGTCAGTACATGCTCTCTTCTTCACAGCACGTTCCATCTCATTCCACTATACATTTCTTCTCACCTCTTTACATATCTTTACTCCGCACCCTACCTCACATGTTGCACAAATTCCTTCTCTGACAACACAAACCCTCCACCACTTCCATCTGCTTCATATATCTAACCAGCCGCTCCTTCACTTCTGATCTCTTCATGCTTTTTTTTTTTTTCTTCCTGGCCAGTTGTTTTTATTGATATCGCCCCTCTACGTTATTATAATTTCTTTCATCCACAACGTGTAATTCCATTTGGTTACTGCATCTCCCTAATTTTCTTTTCCTGCATCAGTTTCATTCTCTTTATTCGCTCATTTTGTTTATAATTACATGGGTGGTTTCTCTTTCCCGCCATTTCTTCTTGATTCACATCTTTCAACCATTATTACTCCCTCAAGCTTTTTTTTTTTTTTTTTTTTTTTTTTTAGCGAGTGTCCAAATACTCCTAGGACGTCTCACAGAGACGGACCCACATTTATTTTCAAAATTAACCAGCCCGAGCAGTTCCTCGTAGAACATCAGATAACTCTGGCGGGCTCTCCACCTTGAGCCCGGGTCCATACTATCACTAGTTGGACGAATCTTTACAACAACAACAACTGTGTCCAAATCTTCACTGCATTTTCCTTGTCAGATTTATATGGTTATTCATCTGTTTTCTTTTTATTTTCCTCTAAGCGTTCGATGCCACTTTTTTTTTTTTTTTTTGTTCCTTCTTTTCACACATTTTGCAGTCTTCTCTGCCTTCTTGAATTCTCTCATCCGCCATCTTCAATACCTTTTAACACTTCTTCAACTTCGTCTACGTCCTTGCACAGTTTTATTTCACTCTTTAACGCCTTCTTCACCTTTGCTTTTTATTACACCCGCGCTAGTGAAGCAAGAGCTATTATCATGCTCTGATCAATGTGTGTGTGTGTGTGTGTGTGTGTGT
>NW_027643123.1:0-4995 GCF_032717465.1 Coenobita brevimanus | reverse complement strand
ACAGAATGAGGCGGAACAGAGGAAATAGAAATTAAGAAGAGGAAGATAGGACGAGGTAGAAAAAAAGAGTAAGAAAAATGAAAGGACAAGGAACTACAAATAAAAGCCTAAGTTAACGGGGAAAGAGTAGAGGACATCGGTGGACGAATGGAATAAAAAGGATGAAGAGGAAATGGAAGGAGGGAAGAACAGTACTGCAGGAGGGAGGGGAAGGGAATATTTTCTCTTTAACCCAGGTGACGTGTATTACTTCTTTATTCTTCCATATTCAATGTCATTTTTTTGTTTTTATATTAAAGAATACTTTTTGTGAGGAGACAGTCATTGGAAGTTGCACCTAGCTCTCCAAATAAAAACCGTTTTGCATTATTGAATCAAATCGTCTGGATTTGCTTCAGTTAAAAAATATCATTGGACTGAGAAATTAACTTAATGTTGCCAAGAGTTCGATATTGTTGCATGGGTGCTTATGGTACTGCCCTTCGTCTTCTGCCACATATTTGCAAAGTTCATAAGTTCAAATTTAGAGGTTCCTGTAATTAGTATCTTTTGATAATGCCAAGCCCAGTTCAATACTTCTTTTTTTTTCCGACAACAGGGCATATCGGGCTGAGGATGAATACACGCGAGAGAAAACTGAGGGATAATTAGAAGGGAAGGAGGATGAAGGAGAAAATAAATGAAAGGAGGGAGGTGTGAACAATATGAAGTAAAAATAACAAGAAGTATTCGTTGCATTCAGATATTGCACCAAAAGGCTCAAGGGCCAAATATTTAACTTTCCCCTGGAACCTCGACTTACTGCATTCTTGCCTAACCCTTAACTCTTCCACCATCTTTCATTCAGACTAGATCAGTTTTCAGGCACAACTTGGCAGAAATTGACTCTTTCAAGAAATTCGTGGAGAGGGTTGAGGGAGGCCTTTCTTCAGTAGTATAATTGCAATGGCGTAATATCTATCTATCTATCTATCTATCTATCTATCTATCTATATATATATATATATATATATATATATATATATATATATATATATATATATATATATATATATTAATCTATAACTGTGTGTGTGTGTGTGTTCTTCACCCTTGTTTGTTGCTCTGCTTTGCTCATCCATTTTCCAAATTTCTTTTTTAATACTTGTTCTCAGGCAGAACTCCTCTCTCTCTCTCTCTCTCTCTCTCTCTCTCTCTCTCTCTTTCATCATCTTATTTCCATATCAGTTCCATCTGCTTTACCTTCCTCTCCATCCTCCTCTTCCCACCTCCCCCTCTTTCCCTCTCTCTCAGCCTAGCTTCCTTCTGCTCACATCCCTTCCATTAACTAAAAATGAAAAATGAGGAGGAAATCTTAGGTGTGTGTGTGTGTGTGTGTGTGTGTGTGTGTGTGTGTGTGTGTGTGTGTGTGTGTGTGTGTGTTGTTATACCCGTGTTCTTTAAAGGTATGCTTCTGCTTGCTGTTTTGTTCAAGTGCATGTTCTTTACTGGATTAAGGTTGTCTTTGTGCACTGCATTTATATACCAGATTTTTACATTTATATTTTTCTCGTGTGTTTATATTGATTGTCTAGTTATCTGTGCTATCTGACTCTACTTCACATAAAGGAGAGGCCTCAAGAAGATGACGTCCAGACATTACTGTTTGTAGTAAATGTAAAAGTGGAGGTATACGTCATGTGGCGCTTAGCCACAGTGCTCATTACCCCAACTTAGACCTTTCAGCTTGTGGCGTGTTATTCATACACTGTCGTGGGATACAAGGCCACTGCTTCATGCAGGTTGCTACAGTTACCTGCCATATGTGTTATCGTAGGTAGGCTACTCACCTCACCTACCAACCCACAAATGGTGGACGGACACAGGAGACGTGTGAGGGCAGTTGCCAGCACCAAGATTCGAACCTGGCGCTAAAACAGATCGCCACATTCATAGTAAGTGATGCCAACCGCTCAAACGACAATAATTCTACACCACGAAGCCACCCTCCCTCTTATACTCCCGTCCCATACCTCCCCATATTACTATGTATCAAACTCCTATTCCAAGAATCCTAAGTTACTACAGTGCACTCGTCAAATAACAAGTTATATTACTAAGTATGTTGTAGTGGATTAAATTTATTCATTTTATGATTTTTCTTTCGTACCGATATTTTTCTCTCGACATCTATCCTGAAAAGCTTGCATGAAAAAAAAAAAAAAAAAAAAGAACGACTGAGACAGTATAAATATAGTCCGTACCAGAAGTTGACACAAATACAAAATGTCTGGATATACTGCGTTCAAAAGACGGAAACCAATAGTCTTATAAGAGGACTTACTGGGAAAACAGAAATAACATGGTCAGGTTCACAAAATGTGCACGTGGAGGACTGATAATACTAGTTACCGCCTGCATAATAAAGATGATCTGAGAAACCTCAAGATCGTGTAACTACGAGTACTGCAACATGCCCACCGAAACTGAGGTGCAGACTTGGCTTAGAAAACAGAGACCTAGTATTAGAGTGACACAAAAATGGAACACCATTGCGAAGGGTCAAAGTCAGCTACAGGGAGTTACAGAGACGAGGGAGGCTGGTGAGACGTAAAACTATCCTTGTAACGTGGGTTCATTGCTGCTGGGGGTTCGAAGGTGGCTGTAATAAATGCTGTAGCTGCCCCTTCAACGTGGCGGTGGTTGCCAAGCTTCATATCACTAACCAGCACACACTCCTTTCGACCATACATCACAGCACTCCAACATGCCGTAGCAGTCAGTACAGAACACCACTGGATCACACATCACATCCCACCATGTCACAACACTTCACATTGTAGCATTCCACCCCACCACAGCACAGTACCGCAGCACACCAGAGAAACCAACGTCACACCAAATTACAACATTCCATACCACAACGTTCCCGCATACCACATCAGAGCACTGTATACCACACCACACTAAATAACCACACCACGCAAAATGACCACACCACCATACCACACAACACCACATCACAACACTCCAGCACGCCGCAAAGCTTCACCACCACACGCTACGCTACAGCACTTCACCAAACCATTGGACCCCACCACATCACACAAGTCCACAGCAGACCATCACACCCTAGCATTCCACCATACCACAATACATCACAGAGCTTCATCGCACCACACCATTCCAAAAGGGCCATCATCACCACACCACAGCGATTCCGCCACACCAAAGCACTCCACCAAACCACACCAAAGCCCTACACCAGAAAGCACCGATGCACTACACAGCACCACATCAATTCACCATACCTTAACAAACAAACCACAACATTCCACAACCCAAAGCGCTGCACCACGCCGAAACATTTTATAGTACCACTCCACTCCACCACAGCACAACACAGCACTCCATCACACCCCAAAGTCTTAAATGAAAGCACTAGCATAGAATCACTATGGATGGTGGAACTAGGGCCTAAGCTTGATACAGAACGTGTAAAACCAGCTTTATTGTGGTTGGAAAGCTTGTTGTGCCTAATGGAATGGACTGTCTACGTTGTGTCCAGATTTAGACAAATAAGAATAATGTATGTTTCCACCATCACCACTTGGCTCAGCTACACCCCATTCCACCAACACTTCATCACGGCATATGATTCCATCACAACAGTCAGTCACTTGGCACATCACTCAACAGAGCACTACTCTGTCACATCACTCATTCTCACAACACTCCATGGCACAACACTCCACCGCACACACACAGCACGCCACCCATCACTTGCAATTTCACTGCATAACACAACACTCCACCATATATCACTCCAATACATCATCACATACCACTCCACATGAAAACTTCATTCCTCGCCACATCACTCCTCAGAACAACGCCTCATCATAAACCACTCTATCTCATCACTACACATTATTTCGCCAGCACACTTCATCACTCGGAACACCACTCCACCCCACATCATCCCACCACACATCATTCCATCACGCCACCACCCGCAACTCCTCAGCAGCACCCCACATTACCGCACGCTACTCCATCACAGCACTCCATCACATTACCACATTACCACACACCACTTCACAACAGCACTCCACATTACCACACACTACTCCACCACAGCACACCATCACTCTCCACATCACTCCACCATACAATAATCAACGACACAACATTATATCACATCACCACACACCACTCTGCCACACTCTGCTTCACCCCAACACAAAATCTTTCGCACTCCACTCCATTAAACACGACTCCATCACAGAATTATAAAACTCGTCATGTCCCTCCACCATACATCACTCCACCATACATCACTCCACCACACATCACTTCACTACATACCACTGTACCACACATCACTTCATCAGACATCACTCCACTATACACCTGTCCACCACACACAAGTCCATCACACACTACTCCATCACACATCACTTCACCACACTTTGCTCCACCACACAGCACATCACTTCACAACACACCAGTTCACCACACAACTCTCCACTACACATTGCTCCACCAAACGCCTTTCCAACACACATCTTTCCGCCACACACCACTCCGCCACGCACCACTTCTCCACACATCCCTCCATCACACACCACTCCACCACACACCACTCCATCACACATCAGTACACCACGCACAACTTCACCACACATCACTCCAGCACACGCCACTTCAGCATACAGCACACCACCGCACACCATCCCACCACACACCATCCCACCACATACCACTCCGCCACACACCACTCCGCCACACATCTCTCTACCATACAGCACTCCATTATACATCTCTACAACACACCCCATTGCACATTCAGTAACTCCACAGACCATTCCACCACCCATCACTCCACCATCCATCACTCCACGACATACTACTGCATCACACCCATATCACTCCAACCAAAAATCACTTCACATCACCCCACACCACTCCAGTTCACCATACGCCATTCTAACAACACAGCAATGCACCACACAC
>NW_027643121.1:0-17500 GCF_032717465.1 Coenobita brevimanus | reverse complement strand
TATTAAAGGATGTGTTGCATATTATTTCACTTACTGCGCTGATTCCATCACCCTACATTGTATTAACTCTATAATCTGTCTTTGGTGTAACTCTCACTTGACAAGTTCATAGTCCATAACGCAAGCATCTCTCTCTCTCTCTCTCTCTCTGCAGGAGCTCTGGTGACGTAGTGGATCCTTTTGCTCTCTCTCACCATCTGTTTCACACCTCACAGTATTCCAACAGTAGCGCAAATATATATATATATATATATATATATATATATATATATATATATATATATATATATATATATATATATATATATATATATTTTAAAAGGTTCACACAGATTATACAGTAAACCAAACCAAAAGGAACACTCAACACTCCTTCACACACAAATGGAAAAACTTATGTAACCCTCAACAAATATCAGCTCCATGAAATCCCGTGATGTAATTCTTTTTATGCTTGCCATGTCCAGACGCCTTTTAAACCTAGGAAATGCCCTGGTACTGACGGGGTGAACAGAGGTCACATCTAATCCCTCCAGTTCAAAGAGTTGAATGAAATCGTCTGGCAACAGAAAAAAATGAATAAAGACATCACCATACTGGAATGACTTCTTTTGGGGGCAGCAGAGATTAGAGGCAAGGCCCTCAGGGGCGTCGAAGGCACTGTAGCACAGGTACAGTAGTAGGATTTGTCCCCGACTGTCCTGTTACTTCCTATAATCTAGTACAAACACCAAGCAAAGACTGATATCTAAGCAACAGCTGCAACACAAGAAACTGTTGTTGGGGTTACGTTTTTCAACAGTGATAAATAGTTTGTTGATAACGGTGAGGCAAACATGTGCGATTACATAATAAAATCAATAACATTTCAACACACAGTTGAATACAGAAAAATACCAGTTTGGCTACCTTTACTACTGTACCCTCTGTAAGAAGCAGCAATACATAATTAGGCCTATTGGACTAAATACATTGTACAATAAGAAAATTCAAGAGTTTAAAGTGACACACTGATGTGTGTGTGTGTGTGTGTGTGTGTATCAGAAGTATATTTTGTAGCAGTTCTCAGCTGACAGGTAGTGGGCTAGTGGTAGACACGGGGGTCAGAGGTCAGGGATATGCTTTACGTGCAGCAGTTTTAAATCTTCCATGATGACCAGGAGCTTTTTATCAAAGAAACGCTGCTCGGAAAGAAGATTTGTCTATTGTACTATGGTAACCCATAGCTTCGGGTCCTCCTACATCCCAAAAGGAGCAGTATAGCACTCTCTTTACCATTTTTTAAATTATCTATCGCAGGTTATGGAGCTTTAAGAGGTAATTTTTACCGAACACACAATGGGGTGCCTTCAGAGCTTGTATCCAGCAGAGGGCACTGCAGACTCTAGTTTAACACATTCCCACTTTGTTTAAAAAGCCTATTTCCCTTTGTTAATGTCAACACTATTGTGTGAAACTGTTTATCACAGTAATGTCACATACCATAATATAAATAATACAAATAGAAAACGTAATTATAACGTATCATGAATTGTTTTATTTATCATATACAGAAAATAGAAATATTTATTGAGGGCAACCCCACCATTTCACTGGTCCTGTAATATTACATCTTTTCTCACTACATGTAATGGGAGAGTGAAGTTGCTTAACCCGTTGGTGTTTAAGGGTGCAGTGCAAATTTCACCCACTTGTTACCGTTTGACGCAGGCTGCGCTCATGCGCACAGTTCAACCGCTCATTACCATTTTGGTGCACGTTGCGTCAAACTGATAAAGGCTCCTTTTTTTAGTTATGGATGGTTTTCATCCATTTCTGGAGTGAGAACAAAGCACTACTTGTGATCCCCATGTATCCCTCCCGCCGTGCTCAACCCACTCCGCACCCAGCGTTTAGCCCCTCTGCACCAGTCAGTGTGCCACGAGCCTTAGCTTGAGCCGTGGGTAATTGGGCATTTGACGTTCCATAAAATCGGCCCTAATTGACCTACAAGTAATTCTTTATACACCAAAATGTAGCCAGTATTAAATTCCCTATAAGTTTTTCTCAGTAACATGTACCATAAAAATTATATTTCTATGAGGAGAAAAAAATACTGAAAAAAAACTTAAGTAAAAAAAATCAAAAGCATAATTTCTTACATCCGGCTGATGTTTTTTACAACACCATAAGCTAGTACATTTAGTCAGGATTACGGTGAAAAAAATACGATTATCGAGGCATAAATAAGGACGTGAGGTCAAATTGTTTATGAACTACTGAGTGCGCAGGAATAGCACGGTGACGGGGGAGGGTCTCCCCAGTGTGTGGCGTTTGGTGCTGAGGCCCGCCTCTCGAGTACTTGCTCGCAGTAGGACGCAGCCTGCATCGAATGGTAAATTTAAAGTATAAAGTTGGCTCAGACTGTAGAATTAAGCTTAGTGGGTATTTTGACTCAGTCTCTGTGTTGGCTTAATGTTGAGTAAATACTGGCATTCAACATTTTGCCCACCCAGGTCACCGCGTAATGCACAGCACAGAACAGTCCTCTGTTTTGTCCTGAACTTCTCACTCATTCCATAATTAGGCCTACTTGCTTTGAACTCCTCTACACCCAGCTATGCAGATCGTGAATATAGAGACTTGATCCCTGTATGCGTAGTGACGGCTGATGTTTCGGCCCGCCTTACCTTCAATGTCCGTCCTCATCCTGGTTTAGGGTCGGTCTCCTAGACCAGATGAAATGCCACGATGAATGGCAGTATTTACTTAACATTAAATTTAAGCCAACATAGAGACTGAATGAGTGAAGATACCCACTAGGCTTTAATATATACACTCAAGCATATATGAAGAACCTCACTTCCACTTCGTACTAGAAATGTAATATTACAGGACAAATGAAATGGTGGAGGTTGCCCTCATATGAATATTCCATTTCTGTATATAATAACTAAAAACAATTCACGCTACGTTATAATTACATTTTCTATTTGTATTATTTATAATATCGTATGTGACATTACTGTGCTTCACAGTTTCACACAAGTGTTGATATTTAACAAAGAGAAATAGGCTTTTTAAACAGCGCAGGAATGTATTAAACTCTTGAGTACACGTGCTCCTCTATTGGGTTGGAGCTTTTCAGAAGCATTGTACAAGCTGCTGCTTTACGAAATTTCACTGCTACAGAAACTATAAAGGTAAAGTAGAGGAAAGGAAACTTAGCTGGTAATGGTGGTCTTGAATCTTCTGTACCATATGACCACTTAGGCATCCCACTCCCAAGTCAGCCGAAGTACAAGCTGCAACAGGGATTACAGGCATTAGACAGTATGATCAGTCACATATTAGATTGTGTTACAACTTTACTACTACATAATTAGTTAATATTATCAATACCAGTAAAAAAAATATTAGTAATCCGTGGGTGAACTCAAAAATATATATGGTAGATTCCCTGCGATAACCATAATCTGTTCTTGCAGGACGGACAAGGCAAGGAGAGTACTGAGTCATCCCGTGCCACTTGTTCCTCCATTGTTGAATAAATAAATATATATAGAAATATATAAATAAATAAAGGGAATAATAGAATTTAGAAGAAATATAGTTATGAAGGAAAATTATCGTTCGTTGAATACATCTTCTGCAGGAAGCACAAGCTGGTAAAGGAGGTTCAGAATGTTCTCTTGTCTCCAGTTCTTCCTTCAGAAACAAATCTAAGCTACGACAAGAAATATATCACAAATATATTTTTAGAATCCGGCTCCAGAGTCCTGCACATTCCCCCTTCAGTTCCACAGTTATAGGTAAGTTTCAAGTTTCAAGTAGTATCTTTAACTCTATCTGTTGGGTAACGTGTATACACATCACAATCGGGCTGCTATGGGGCTGCCAGTTAGCGGCTATATATGCAAGAATCTTCCCACCACCGTTTGAACCCATGCCCATTTTCTCTACCATAGAGTAAGGAGGTACCCAAGGTACCCCAGTGATTCGCAGCTCAGTTTGTACTTAGCCTTCTGACAGAGTGGTGCAATGTCTTTCCCAGCCTCCTCATTCAATTCTGTCCCCTCACCTAATGGGGCGGATTGCATCAACAACCCCCGCCAAACTTAAGCTCTTATGGCGGGGAAAGGTCTTAGTGACAGTGCCATAGGTCATGCCCTGGAAGAAAGTGTGTCCTCTATGAGCATAAATAGTGAGACTTCCTCTGAAGGAGGAAGCGAAGTATCGTGCCCTCCATCCTCAACCCGTCCTGAAATGCCTGAGAAGCCACTGAAATTGCTACAGGAGGAGGGCAGGGCCAATGAAAGTGATGAATTCATGTCAGAGGAGGAGTTGGATGACCCTGGCCACGGAGAAAGCAAGGGCGATGGTGACGGTCATGTCCTACACACACGCCACTGCTGCATCTCGCCACCACTCTCGTGGCCAGTTCGCCGCAGTCTCTCCCTCCAATATCCCTTGTCACCCCAGCCCAGCACTTCGAGGGCATTTTCTCTCCAACCTGGCCCTTCACATGTGCCCCAGCCTCGCCCTTCACCTATGGAAATTTCCACTCTGCTCTCACATGGTCTGACTGGGCAGTCAGCATCTCCCCAGGGAAGGCCTGCATCAGGTAAGTCATCACCCCTGTACTCCCCCACCTTTGCCTCTCCTTCCCCTTCCACCCCAGTCCATGGCCTCCCCCATGGGCGTGCACGTGGATGAAGGCGTACTGCACGTGGTGTGAAAAGACTTGCTGGCAAAAAAACACAGGCAAGGCTCCCAGGTGTTGGGAAAGTGGATGCTTATGTGTGGGAGGAGGGGGCAGGATTCCAGCCCTCTGTGCCTGCCTGTGATGCAGAAGGGGAAATTGTGCAGTTTGGTGAATTGTTGCCCAGAGCCCAGGATTAAGATGTCCTTTTTCCATGCAGTTTTCACTACTGCTATAATGTAGTACCTCGTGGCCGAGATAAACTATCACCAGCCCATAAGTGTGTGCTGGCTGAAGGTTTCAGCTGGCGAGAGTACAAAAATGAAGAAATTGGGTTCCAGTGGAGGTGCGGGCGTTATTTGTGTGGCTTGGCGTGACCATGATGATGGCCCACATGGGAAGACATGTGCTCCATGATTATTGGTCCGTAGACGAACTCGTGGGCAGACCTGTCTTTGGAAAATATATGGCTCATGATATGTGCCTGGCAATATTTCGGTTCCTACATTTCAACAGGAGTTATGGGCCAGCACCCAATGACAGGTTATGGAAAATAAGGCCTATTCTGACCATGCTCAAGGAGTCTTTTGCAAGGCTTTTCCGGCCGTTTCAGAAAGTGGTTATCGACGAGTTGCTTGTGTTGTTCCAGGGCTGTCTAGCATTTATTCAATACATTCCATCAAAGCATCACCATTTTGGACTGAAGTTCTTTGTCCTATGTGACTGCAAAACTGGAAATGTGCTTGATGTAACAGTTCATTCAGCAACATATGTTGATATACCTTCTGATGATCCCCATGGTTTCTCAGTATTAGTCGTGAAAGTGCTCATGGACAGGTATTTCAACAGCCACCACATCCTGTTCACTGAAAATTATTACACCTCCCCTGCGTCAACCAAGTATTTACTTGAATATGGTAGTGGGTCCTATGGCACTGTCCATGCTGGTAGAAAGAATTTTTCAGCTTTCCCTGAGAAAACTGAGAAAGGTCCCCTCCTAACCTGGAGATGTGGTAACATGTTAGCCCTTATGTGGCACGACAAGTGTAAGGTTAACATGTTGACCACAGTTCATAAGGGGGTTATGAAGGACTCAGCCAGGACAGACTTCAGGACCAGGGAACCCGTGTTCAAGCCCAATGCTGTCAACGACTACAACATCAACATGTGGCTCATTGATAAGTCGGACATGCAGATAGAGGAAGTCGATTGCCTCCGTAAATCCTGTTGGTGGTACACCTTCTTAATATTGCCATCCTGAACAGTTACGTTCTCTTCAAGCAGGTTTGGCTGAGGATTCTTTCTCTACGGGGGTTCGAGAAAGAGCTAGCACGCAAGCTGCTTGCAGAGTATGAAACTGCACAGTTGACAATTGAGGGGCGCGGGATGTACCAGGCACCCACGGCAGATAGGCCGAGCTGCACTCAGTATTTACAGCGTCACCGTCTTTTTGACGTAGGCCATACACCTGCAGGTCAGCCAGCCTACAGGCGTTGCCATGTGTGCAACAAGACAAAAGGCCGGTCCTACACACGGAAGGAAACCTCCTATCAGTGTGAGGAATGCAAGGTCCCGCTATGCCCTAAATGGTTCTTTGAGTCTCACCCTGAACATGATTATTGAGAAGGTGTGTGGGAAAGTGTAAAATGTAAATAGGTGTGCACAGTTTTTGGGGTGAGAGTGGGGTTTTTGAGGAAGGTGATTTTTTTTTTTTTTATGGTAATGTGATGCCATTGTTGATAATACCTTGAGTAACCGTACCTGATGTATGAAAGAAAACCAAAAGTGCACGTAAGAAAATGACTATTGGGTAGAACTACATTTTCTTTTTACATACTCTTGAAATATTTGCGATGATGTGCCATGAAGCGTATTTGTGATCTAAGGTACAAATATTATAAGTCTTGTAGACCTAAGTAATAATTTCACGATGTCTGATATTAGTAGAAAAGGCCAAAATTTATGTACAAGTGTATTCCTCATACTGAACTGTACTACATGTAATATGTTCAGCAAAGCTGCTTTCAAGTGCAATACTTTGTTGAGAAGAACAAGATTTGTTTCTATACTTACTCTTGAAAATCGCAAAGATATGACATGAAGCTTATTAATGAGCTGAAGTACAAATAGTAAAAGTTATTGAGAGCATAAATAATATTTTCACGATGCCTGAAAATAGTAGGAAAAAGCCAATATTTATGTACACGTGTACACCTCATACTGAACCGTACTGCATGCAATATGTTGAGCAAAACTTCATTCAAGTGCAATACTTTGTTGTGTAGAACAATATTTTTTCAATACTTACTCTTAAAATATTTGCGAAGATGTGATATGAAACGTATTAGTGAGCTAAAGTACAAATAATGTAAGTTGTTGAGAGTATAGGTAATACTTTCACGATACCTGCGAAGAGTATAAAAAAGCCAAAATTTAAGTGTGCAAGTGCACATACCTCATACTCAAGCTTGCCTACGTTCGCTGTGCTGAACTATTTTTTTCAAATGCAATAAACCATAATATGATATAACGTACATTATAAATGCTGTTGAACATACAGTTTAGGGTAAGTATTACAAATGATGTCTGAAAATAAAAGAGAAAAGCATAAGGTGTAGGTTTTCCCACACAGCTACGGGGCATAGTGCCTGTCTGCTACAGCTGCAAAACCAATGGTGAGCCACATGGACAGGGTCATGACTCATCCTTATGATGTGCACAAGGAAATGTAGAATGAAGAGTGGAAAGTTTTGGTGTTTGCAAAGGAAGACCGGGCAGTGTAACAATCACTAATCCAGTCAGTGCTGCCAATGCAAGCCAGGCTTGCCTAGACCGCAGCCAACAGCGCACGCTCAGTGACTCTCCATCAAAACACCGAAAACCACTCATTTTCTACTCATCGACGGGACAACCTAGAGACCTGGGGATGGTTTCATTAACAAGAAGAAGAGTTGTTGAGTACTGTAATACTTTTTTTTTTTTTTAAAATTTCTGTAACTATTATAATTTTCCAGATGTTAAGGTTTGAATAAGAGCTACTTTGCCAGAAATGTCCATAGTAAGAGTACACCCGGCTAAAAATATGCCCGGCGTGTAGGGGTTAAATACAAAAACTTTTTTCATATATTTTCTTTCTTATTCCATACTATTTCTCCTATAAAGAGATACATCCAATCGAACAGAAACAAATAGAGCAATGCCACGTTTTTCAAAACCTGAAGCCTACTTGTAAATGCGCAACTGGAGGGAACTGTGCTTGTGAGAAAGACCTCACCTGGGAATAAGGACTCACCAGGGAAAAAGAACTCATCTGGGAAAAAGAACTCACCTGGGAAAAAAGAACTCAACTCTTCTCAATAGGGTGGAGTTAAAGGCCTTTCGTCTCATCAGCTCTCCTTCTTTAACTGGCTCCCTTCAACCTCTGTATCTTCGCCGCACTGTTACATCTTTTATCTTTTTCTTTTGTTACCTAATTGGTCACTGCTCCTCTGAACTGTCTGCTTGCATCCCTCCACCTCTATGGCGGGTGTGTAGCACCTGTCTAGCAACAAACTCTCATCCCTTTTCTGTCCAGCTCTCTAATGCAAGAGTTAACCGTTACTCTCAGTCCTTCATTTATGCAACAGGTCAACTCTGGGACTGTCTTCCTCTGTCTGTATTTCCTACTTCTTATGATCTCCAGTCTTTCAAACGCAGTGTGTCATCTCGAAATGAAAGGATCTTGCATTTGACTCTATTGTATCGTTTTTCTTTCTTGGAAGGAACGGTTTGTGGGTGCCAGGCCTTTGGTTCCTTCTTTATTGCATTAAAAAAATGGGAAAAAAGAATTCACCTGGAAAAAAGAGCTCACCTGGGGAAAAAGAGTCCATCCGGGAAAAAGAGCTTACCTGGGGAAAAAGAACTCTCCTGGGAAGAGGAACTCACAGTGAAAAAAAAGCTCACCCGGGAAAAAAGAGCTCCTCTGGGGAAAAGAGCTCCCCTGGGGAAAAAGAGCTCCCCTGGGGATAAAGAACTCACCTGGGAAAAAGGAATTTAATCCCCAAGCTATGGTCCTTCCAATTTATCCAGATCGTTTGGGCGTTGTCCCTCACGGGACTTCCCCTACGTGCGACATTGCCAGTTTCTACTGGGCCAGTTATCGGATTAGAGACAAGGGTTAACCCTCACTCCCAGCTCTCTCTCTCTCTTTCCCTCTGCATATAAAATCAACATTTTATGGAGATTTATTTCTATAAAAAGTCTATACGGTTTTATGTCTGTCTCTCTCTCTCTTTCTCTGCATAGAAAATCTACAGTTAATGGTGATTTATTTCTATAGAAAGTCTATACGGTTTTGTGAATTATTATAGTTTGTTCTGGTGACTTTTTGTGTAATGCAGGCTTGATTGAAAGAAGAGCAAATTCGTCTGACTGTTACTTCACTCACGTTGGTGGCCTTTGCTGTTCGAGCAACAGCTTTTGAGGGATCAATTATAGGTCCCCTCTTTTGCCTTTTCTTCTAAAAAATACTTATTTACGCTGTAAATAAGTTATTTTTCTCGACTGTGGAACAGACGAGGGCGAGTAGTAAGGGTAGGTGCTTATCTTTTAATGGCGGTCAGAGAAAGTGACCTGCAGATTGACACCTGACATACCCTCACTGACTCACCTACAAGTGCGACAACGTTGGAAAGCAACGTTGCTAAGTGTTGGGGTATTTATAAAAAAATCATTTATTATTGAAAACAATAGGCATTTTCTTAAACTATATAGCCATATTAGAGAATTTTATATATATATATATATATATATATATATATATATATATATATATATATATATATACTGTAAATAAATTTCATTTAGAAGTATTAAATAGCTGACATGAGACAGAGAGGTGTGTTTTGGTACAGATTCGGCAGCGTCGCTCGAAGGGGAACTCCCGTGAGGGACAGCGCCCAAACGATCTGGATAAATTGGAAGGACCATAGGCAACTAATGGCCATATAGCCCCGCTAGGTTTACAGGAGCGTACTACCACTCCCAGCACGGCAGCCACAGGCGAGGCTCGAACTCACGACCTTCTGGCCACGAGCTCGACGCTCTACCTCTGAGCCACCGCGTCCCCACCTGGGAAAAAGAACTCACCTAGGAAAAAAGAACTCACCCTGCGGGTACCGAGAGGCTGAAGAGGACGGTAGTGGTCAACCAGGGTATGTCCGTGGTCGTCCTCCAGGTTGCGGAATGCCGCCATCTGTGGGGGTATAGCCACACTTCATCTTATTCTTGCTAACTGCAGACGATTTTATACGGCTATGAAAAACCCCTCCCATTCCAAATGTTTATAATCCTGAGTGTAACACAAACACGCTTGACCCCTTTGCTACAATGACGTCCTGTTTGTTTATTCTCACCACCTAATGAAACCTCTTTTAGTGAAGGGCTTAGTGAAGACTATATCAGACATCTCCAATTCGAAGAGTCATTCCTAAGCAGAATACAGACATCATGTGGCAGCAAGGATAACACAGAAAAGACATCATTGTACTGAAGGGACTAAATGCTCCAGCACTAAAGACTGCACGAAAGAAGATAGAAAATGGAGAGAGTAAGGGTAGGTGTAAACTGTCATTACAGTCTTTTCGCATTAACTTGGCCCAGATTTCTTCCTTTTGCAGTCTACAGTGTTTCACAGAGAGCAGAACAGACAATGCTACAGGTTTACATCCTTCTCACAGCACTTCTTAGTGAGTAGTATGATATTCGAATGTTAACCTATTGTTACAGCTAAGCAGTTAGGATGGAGAGATGGCAATTTTAGGCCAAGTTAGAGTAAAAAGAGTATAGGAGAATATATTTACTCTTATCTCCTCACCTGTGCAGCCGATATGCTTAGTTTGTGATTGAAGATCGTCCACACTACCACCTCGTTGCAGGGCGGTGTGGTCAGAGAGCCTTCGTAGCGGTAGAACTTGTTCCTGTTGTTGGGTAGGAAGGTCGACAGCGGGATAGGCTGAATGGTGACCTCTTGATCTGATGGTAAAGGAACGAATGTGAAGGTATTGTGCTTGTTCATAATCTACATAGAAATAACAAAAGCATTTAATACACATAATCCCTTTAAGACCAGGATGCCCAAGTCCTGGACACCCCAAGTCCCGGACATTTTGGGTTTGGGTCCAAAAATGGCCAAAAAACGTCAAAATGAAAAAAGAAAAAGAAAAGCCGATATGTGTTCATTCCTACTCTAAATTTGCCGTGCAGTGACGAACAGCTGTGTTTTGGCACGTAGTTCTGGCGGAGTCCATTAGAATGCCCCTGCATCCTCCCCACTTTCTGCCTACCTACCGACATGACTGCACGCTCGTCGCCATGGCTGCCCACGTGCTCACTTTTGTGGTGGACATTGAATAAACTGGCAATACCTCGCCAACAGACCACATGGGAATTTAGAGTGTTGTGCAGTGTTAAGAAATTAGAATTCAGAATGCAAAGGTTTAAGTGCAGAGTGCAACACTGGCGTGTTGCAACTGGCGTGGTGCAAGTAAGAACAGAATGTGCAGTGTTAAACAGTTATAATTCACAGTGCAAAGGACTAAATGCAATTCAACACTGGGTTACTGTACATGCTTCAAGTGCACCTTCACCACTGTCAGAGCCATAGAGGAGGCGTGTTAATCTTCATGACGGTCACGGACGTATCGCAAGTACCCTAAACACTGCTGAATATTTTCGATACTCACTTCTTATTTCTCATTCTTTGGTTCCTGTATATTTATTTTATGGTTTCTGTCCCTTTTTTGTGTGAATAAGGTCTTAAATAGGTGCTGTGCATGTACGGAGTTTTAGGTGGCTTTCAAAGTTAGGTTAGGTGGGTTTATCATTACCTGTCCAGGGGCATTTTTCCCAAGTCCCTGACAAAACCCAATACCGGACATGCCACTGGCTCTATTACGTTGGATCGTGGAGGGATTACTTACCATGATATTCTCTCTCTCTCTCTCTCTCTCTCTCTCTCTCTCTCTCTCTCTCTCTCACCAACCAACCTTCTGAATGAAGCAGATGGATATAATGATTTGGACAAGACGTAGTGCAATGACCCGACGAAGATGTTTGTATTAAGAAACAATGGTAAAAGGTAGTCAGTAAATTTAAGCAGAAATATCTTACGTGATACATGAAAGCTTAAATCAGAGATGAGACAAACCAGCTTTGAATTAAAAGAAGTACAGTTAAAGGTTTATGTCTCACAAAGCATCAAGTTCTGTGGTAAACAAAACACAAAATATCACCTGGTTGGGTGACGCTGGCAAGCCCTGTTATAAGTCCTGCGAGTGCTGGGTTGTCTTCCTCAGAGATGGTAAACAGAACCCCCAGTACCGCCAGACCGTCCTCGTACAACGTGGCCGTTCCTGAGTCGTTGTAAACCTTCTTGTAATGCAACAGGTGGGCCTCGCACGGGTAGCTGAGGGGAGAGCACAAGCAGTAATATTTTCTCCCTACCCTCTCTGCCCCCTCTCTCTGTCTGTCTGTCTCCCATCCTAGTTTAGTCCGTTAATTTAAGTTTTACCTCCATCTAAGAGGAAGGAACTAATCTTCTGACTCTTCTATCATACTGTCTCGTCCGTTTTTTTTTCCTGTCATCATACTTAATCATCTGCCTCCTCCACCATACAGTCTCTTCCTTTATTTCTTTCATTTCTCCTCACGTTAACATACTTAATCTGTGTCCTTCTCTATATATCATAGTGTTTCGTCCCACGGTTTCCTTTATTTCTCCTCCTGTCATCATACTAAACCCTCTGCCTCCGTTATCAGACTGCCTCATTCCTTTGTTTCCATCATGGGGCCGAGCTAACCATTGTTCACTGATTCATCCCTGTCTGCCATGCACTATCCCATGCCGTCTCAGTGTAGTCTAAGCTCTACCTCCTTGTTTCACTTCCCTCTTGCCTGTCATCTTTCATCCTCTCCTGCTTCAAGAACTTTATTGCCTAACAACAGCCCAACTCCGACCTGGTCACTCTCTTACTCCCTCCTTACTTCTGCCATGCTCCATCCTAGTCGCTACCATACTCCACCTAAATACCGCCATAATCCACCTTAACCACCGCCATTCTCCATACTCCACCCCAACTACTGCCATACCCCACCCTACTTATTGCCATACTCCACCTAAACCACAGCCATACTCCGCCCTAAAGTCCGTCTAACTCCCAACTTGCCTGTTGTGCCGGATCGAATGCTCTGAGCCCACGGAGTCAATGGAACCCCAGTGGAAGTGAAGCTGGTCGAACACATATTCCCCGTCGAGATTCCCGCCAAGCACATAGGGTCTTTTCGGCATGTCCATCGTGACCATGGCTGCCAGTAAGGAAATACCTGTTAGTTTTTAATGCGAATAATCGATTTGGGAAGCTTACTGAAGAATCTTTGCCAGTCTATTAATTGATTAATTCTAAAATCTTGCCCTCCACACCAACGTAATCTGCGGGTCAACATTTCCTAATTAGATCACGTTAGCTTACGTAAGAACCAAATGAGAATCTGAGAACAGCAGAGTCGGTCGTGCTGCAAACATTAACAAAATTGGCCGAGGAAGCATTTTCACAGTTAGTTCATTTTAGTATGATGGAAGTGGATCTTTCACACAACTTAAATACTATGTTGTGGTTGCATGAAATTCGATACTCCTTATTTATGAGGCAGGAATGAGCCTCCTTGGTCACTAATGAAATAAACCCTTGTATGAGGCTACAATTGGCTATCAACGGAGCAGAAAAGAATTCGAGATCACTGTCAGATGAAAACAAACTGACCATAATCTTCAGAGAATAACAATTAGCTGTAATGGATAACTTAGGACAACTCAAAGGATTTCACAACCCAGTGAAGAAAGAACTATACCCTTTTTACATTAACCTGGTCCAGATTTTCGTACGTTTACAGTTTAATTCGCGTAGATTACTGAAGGTAAGAGGCAATTATATGCATCTATGTCCTATCCATATCACTTTTTCGTGACTAGCATCATTCACTGAGAATATGATTTTGCAACTCGGCATTCAAGATGGAGGGATGGCAGTTTTAGATCAGGTTAGAGCAAAAGCAATATAGGCGTACCCTCGTGTCCATTATTCGTGACTTTGACTGTTGTTGGCGTAACGTCGTAGTGCATGAACAGGAAGGGATTCCATTCTGTCTCTGGTGTCCCGTCGTAGAGGTCAATAGGAGACTGGCTCTGACCTCCACAATATGGGTAATGCTCGGGCCAGTGTTCCGGGCCTGAAATGTGATACAGTAGGTCAGTAAATTGTATGTGTGTGTGTGTGTGTGTGTGTGTGTGTGTGTGTGTGTCAGAGGTAGGCACTTCCGCAATCACTTCCGCAAACAGCAAAGTCTGTAATTGCGGAAGTGTGATTATTTATTGCTGATTTGCATTTGTGACAAATTCTATGCAAATCTGGGGTTTTGCGCTTGCGGAAGCCCTTCCGCAAACGCAAATCTGCCCGCAAACTTCTACGTGGCCTAGCCCGGCAGGCAGCGTCTGGGTGAGATGCCGGCTCACCGGCGCCCGCCGCCACTCCCGTACTGTTGCCATATGTACGATAAATATTGTATATATACGATATATTCACCTCCAATACGATGTACAATACTGTAGCATTTTTCATTATCATACATTTGTATGATAATTGTTGATAATTGTATGATTACTTCAAAAAGAAATATAAAGAAAGAGAGAGAGAGAGAGAGAGGCTGAAGATCAGATTCTTCTCTTTGATATTCACCGACTTCATACCAAGCTCTAAGGCAGCGTTTCTTAACCTTTTCCGATCTCAGGACCCCCTGTAATACGGTTTCAGTTCAGCCAGCACGCCTTTACATCTAGTTATCGGGACCACAGTTGCTACACTACTGCAGAATTTAGTGAAGTACTGCCTAACAGTTTGTTTCATACATTCTCAAAAAAAAAAAAAAACAATGATGCCAGTCTTAAGCAACACCAATAAGGAAAAAAAAAATAATGCGGCATTTTCCAGCACCCCCTAAAATTGATTTCAGCACCCCTGGGGGTGCTAGCACCCCAGTAAGAAACGCTGCTCTAAGGAAAGGAATGAAAATGGGTATAAGCAAGGAGGGGACAACATTCGTACTCGTGAAATAATAAAGCATAACATCGTCATAGCAAGATGTACTCCATATAAGAGGGTTCCTCACTACATTATCTTCATGATATACAGTAAAGCTTTCGGTAAACATAGAGACAATATGAAAAGTAGCTTGCCAGTTTGTATGAAACGAAAAGTATATAACGAATGTATAATTCCAGCTATGACGTATGGTTGTGAGACTTGAAAACTGACAAAATCAATGGAAAATAAATTAATCCGTTCTCAGAGAGCAATGGAGAGGTCAATGTTGAGAATATCTTTATGAGACAGGAAAAGATCAACTTGGTTGAGAGAGCAGCCTAAAGTCAAAGATATTATAGAAGTTATAAAAGAACAGAAATGGGGGTGGGCAGGCCATATAGCAAGAATAAGGGAGAACCGATGGAGCAAGAGGCTGACTGACTGGACACCAAGAGAATGTAAGCGTAGCAGAAAAAGGCCAGACAGGAGATGGAGAGATGAGATAGAGAAATTTGCGGGGAAAACATGGCAAAGATTGGTTCAGTCAAGGAATTCGTGGAAAAGGTTGGGGGAGGCTTTTGTTCAGCAGTGGATTAGTTATGGCTGATGATGATGATACAGTACTGTACGTGCTTTCTGGGGAGAGGGTAAGAAATAAGAAAATAAGGATAAAAGCCAGCAAAGATGTGTTGTTCCCCAATAAATAAAGAAAAATATAAAGCCTATTTCAAGATGAATCATATTTTCCAGATGATATAATGTATGCTACTGATGCAAGCTACATACTGTAGATACTTGAAAAGCTTGTTTAGCATACAAACCAATAACATGATGAAAAGTGCAAAGATTTGTTACAAAGCCTCCCAGTCCACCTAGAATATGACCTTTAACCTAAATTTAAAAATTTTCAGACATACAGCATTGCCAGTGCCAGTATTTCAATCTCAACAAAAATCATTAGGTAGATGAATAACAGAGTAAATCGCAAACATACGAAATGAAACTGAACACAGTTTTATCGTTTTCCTTACCAGAGAACCACCTTTCCCCATGCGGTATATACTGTATATACAGAAGATAAAGAGATAGACAGATAGATATACTATATGTTGGAGTTTTCTCAGTTGTTGGAGGAGTCTGGCTGTGACTAAGGAGTGAGGAATGAGGAGGTTAGAGCAGAGGAATAGAGGTGGACTGATGTGTCAACTTGTCAAGTGTGAGCTGCGAAGTGTAATAATTAGTTTATATACAATAGTGAAGGATTTGCCCTTGTTTTGTAGTAAAAACAGTCTTATACAGTATACTAATAATAACTATTTAATTATATATTTTAGTTTTAATACATTCATTACTTTAGACAATTTCCAAACTTCATAAGTCACCTCTTGTTAATCAGAATAGAGTAAATAAAGATATACTTGTAGGGGATGAGTAACTAGAGATGGTTTTTAGCCCCTTGATTATGAAAAATATAACCCAAAATTTAACACAAGAAGCGGTGCCAATGCACAGTAAACCCGTCCCCGGCAGTCATAATAGTGCTGACATATAAACACAACAGGATAGCTAGTCAAAGATGTCACATATCAAATTTGGAGTAAATCATGTGAAAATTGACGATTTTATGACCACTTGAAATTTTTGGCCCGACCCACCTGACACTGACCCCCCTACCGCTAACTGAGGGGTGACCCCTTTGATGTAATGAGGCATGTTATAGGATGCAGATTTGAAAGATGCACCTTTAGGTTTGGGTTTCATGTCGATATGACAAATTTGAAAGTGTGGTGAGGAAACATTAATTTTATTTTTTGGCCCTACACTCTGGGCCTTGGCCCAGTTTGGCCCAATATTTAATCAGGTGATCAGGTCATAGCTGATCATCCCTGTAATTTTAGTCAAAATTGCATCTGTAGTTTTCGCATAAAGTTGTTAACAGACAGACGGACAAACCAACCAACCAACCAACAAACAGACAAATCGAGTGAAAACAATACCCGTCCCCGAGCCCCTCCGGGGTGGGGACGGGTAATAATCCTCTAATGGTATGGTGTACTGAATAAATGGAGCTGATGCCGTGGTAATGAAAGGGATAAAAATGGTTTGCGTTTTCGTTTTTGGTTTGTGGAACTGCTGATTTAAAGAATTTTGTGGATTAGCAGTTGCAGGAGGCAATTTTTGAGTTTGCGGATTTGGGTTGCGGAAGTGAATTATCGTTTGCGGTGTCCATCTCTGGTGTGTGTGTGTGTGTGTGTGTGTGTGTGTGTGTGTGTGTGTGTGTGTGTGTGTGTGTGTGTGTGTGTGTGTGTGTGAGAGAGAGAGAGAGAGAGAGAGAGAGAGAGAACAGGAAAATGGGAGTCATGAGAGTTGGAAAAAGTCCGCGAAAATTTACCCATCGTAAACAATTTTATCCCCCTAAGCTGCATCGGGTCTTTCAGGTCCTTCAAAATCAATTCAGGTCACCCACTGGCACAAGAGATCGATTCAGGTCAACACAGATTGCTTTCAGGTCATGCTTCTTATCCTTTCTTTGAACCCCGTCACTGGGAAATTAATTATAAGGCTTGTGTAATGCCAGAATCTCCCATCCAGAAGTTTTATCTTGAAACACCACCACTTGTATGCCTCCACGAGCATTCCTGTTTATTTACGCACTCCAAAATGCAGCTAAAAATAAAAATCTACGCTTAAACCTCACTGCACC
>NW_027643120.1:0-4995 GCF_032717465.1 Coenobita brevimanus | reverse complement strand
TCCCTTAACCGACTCTCGTCTCCTCCCCTGGAACCCTCTTTGCTCCTTCCGCCCCGTGAATATTCTATGATCTTGTTTGCTCGGCTGAGATGATGCAGGCGTGAACTATCTCATTTCCACATACCCTCCATGCGAGAATGGAAGAGGGAGAGACGCCCACCCTCTGGACATGTACACGATCCCGATTTTTAAAAAATGCTAGGAAGAAGGAACCAAAGGCCAGGAGCCCGCAAACTGTTCCTTCCAAGAAAAAAAAAAAAACAATACAAGAGAGAGCCAAATTCAAGATCCGATCATTGCCTATTAATGAACGGGAATACATCCCCAGAGACGCATAATCGGGCATGTGGCTCAGGACATGGTGCTGTTGTAGCTGTGAGTGTCTTCATCACTGACTGTAGACTTACGGAAAGCTTTACTTTTTGAGATTCTGGAATATACGGTACCTAAAAACCAGACTTTCCGTCACTTGCTATTTTATTAATATTTTTATTACTTTTTTCTTTTAAACTTTGTAGATGGAACGATTGGGCAAATATGAATTGGAGCAGATGGGGGACGCGGAAGGTGAGTGCAGGATATTCACAGAAGAAATATGTGCAGCATGTGATGTGGTGTGTGGGATGAAGAGAAGACGGAAGGGTGTGCAAGGAACAGCGTGGTGGAATGAAGAGCTGAGACAGGCTGTGGCACAAAAGAAGAAAGCATACAATGAATGGGTGAGAAATAGGGGCATGGAAGAAGTTGAGAGGCGGAAGAGAGAGTTATATTTAGAAAGAAAGAGAGAGGTGAAAAGATTAGTAAGAGAGAGTACGAAGAGAGTGGATGAGGAATTTGGAAGGAATTTGAGTGTAAAGTGGAGGGACTGTAAGAAATTGTTCTGGAAAGAGGTGAAGAGAGTAAGACAGGGTGGAAGTGAAGTTAGCAGGAAAGTGAAAGATAAAAATGGTAGATTACTAGTAGAGAAGGGAGAAAAAGTGAGCAGATGGAGAGAACACTAACATAGAGGATGGAAGTAATGCAAGTATAAGTGGCTGGGAATGGCTGGGAGAAGGAGGGAGGTGAGAAGACAGGAAGAAATCAGTAGGATAGAAGTTGTGCAAGCAATGAAGAAAGTGAAATTGGGGAAAGCCCCAGGAATTGATGGAGTGTGTGGTGAAATGCTGAAGCATGGGGGAGAGATAGTAGTAGAATGGATGTGGAAGATGTGCAGATTGGCCTGGGAGGAAGGTAGAGTCCCGGAGGATTGGAAGTCAGGTATAATTATTCCCATTTACAAAGAAAGGAAAAGGGGAAAAAGAAGTGTGTGGTAACCATAGGGGCATTTGTCTTCTTAGTATAATAGGAAAAGTGTATGGTAGGATACTTATTGACAGAGTTAGAGAAAGAACAGAGGAATTAGTTGGAGAAGAACAGGGAGGCTTTAGGAAGGGAAGAGGTTGTGTAGATCAGATATTCATTCTTAGATCTTTAGTGGAAAAGTTTCTAGAGAAGGGAATGAAGCTGTATGAGGCTTTCATGGATTTGGAGAAAGCATATGACAGGGTGGATAGACAAGGATTGTGGAAAGTAATAAGAATATGGAGTAGATGGGAAGTTGCTGAATGCTGTGAAGAGTATGTATGATGGTGCTAAGGCTGTAGTGCATGTGGATGGTGAACTGAGTGAAATTTTCTCTTTGAAGGTTGGGTTGAAACAGGGATATGTCATGTCTCCATGGCTGGTCAATCTGTACATGGATGGGGTAATAAAAGAGGTACAAGGTAGGGTAGTGGATGTTGGAGCGGCCCTGGTGAGAGAGGGTAGTGTTTGGAAACTCCCTGTAATGTTGTTTGCAGGTGATACTGTGTTGCTAGTGAAGACGAAGGGGAGCTGCAGGGCTTGGTGGATGAGTTTGGGAGAGTGTGTAGGAAACCGAATCTAACGGTGAATGTAGGGAAGAGTAAAGTGATGGTCTTTGAGAGAGAAGTCAGTGAATGTACAGCGAGGTTGGATGGTGAGGAATTGGAGAATGTGAGTACGTTTAAGTACTTGGGTAGTGTGATGAGTAAGGATAGAAGTTTGGAGGATGAAGTGCTTGAGAGGGTACAGCAGTGAAGAAAGGGTACAACGGGGAAGAAAGGTTGCTGGTTCCTTGAAAGCAGTGAAAAGAAACAGGGAAGTGAGCACGGAAGTGAAAAAGTTGCTACATGACAGTATTGTGATACCAACTCTAACGTATGGAAGTGAAGCATGGACGTTGTTGGAAGGACACAAGTCAAGAGTGAGAGCAGTGGAAATGAGTTATTTAAGAGGAGCCTGTGGAGTCACATGGAGAGACAGGCTGACAAATGAGGATATAAAGGAGAGTTGTGGTGTGGGTGTGGATTTGATAGGAAGCGTTAGGAGGAATACACTAAGGTGGTTTGGCCATGTGGAGAGGATGGAGGGTGAAAGACTGACGAAGAGAGTGTATGTAAGTGACGTGGAGGGGTGAGAGGGAGGGAGAGGCCGATGATGAGATATAGGGATGGAGTGGAGAGGTATATGAGAGAGGGGAGTGTGAGTTGGGAGCAGGGCAGTGAAATGGCGAGGGACAGGGCGACGTGGAGGCGATTTGTTTGTGGCCACCCCGAACGGGATTGAGGCGTCTAGTAATAGATAGATAGATAGATGACTCTCGCCAGTTTTCTAAGTTTTCCAAGAAGGCTGTGTTACAGGAATAAATAGGGCAGCCTCACTGTCTCTCATCAGAGATAGCAAGTCAAACATCATATATCCAAGCCCAGCGTAAATCATTATCTTTCATCTCAGTCTTCAATAAACCACCTCTACTGCCACCTCACACGCAGTACAACCTACCTAGTATTGTCCTAGCTTTAAGTTAAATGCTGGCTTCCGGCTGTTTGTTGCATTTGGTTAATTGGTTACAATTTCATTCCAACCAGCCTTTTTTGTTCATAATTGTTTACCTCCGCCAGAAGGAATATGTTTTACCCCGCGTTGGTTTTCGTTTGTTTGTCTGTCTGTCTGTTAGCAGGATTGCTCTAAAAGTTATGAATGGATCTTGACGAAATTTTGTGGAAGGGTGGGCCATGGGCCAAGAAAGAAATGATTAAATTTTAGGGTGGATCCGGATCCGGATCCGGAGTATCCCGCATAATATCTCCAAAAGTTCTCAATGAATTTCGAAGAAATTTTGTGGAAAAGTGTGCCATGGACGAAGAAAAGTATGGATTAATTTCTGGGGCCTACTCAAAGAAAACACTTCGGAACAAGAAAGCGCTTAAAGAGCGCATACCTCCGCCAATGCCATTGCTGTTAAAAAGGATCCGGATCCGTTCCAGATCCGGATCCTTTTTAATGGCAATGGCATTGGCGGAGGTACGCGCTCTTTAAGCGCTTTCTTGTTCCGAAGTCTTTTCTTTCGGTAGTTCTTCACACACACTTTGTTACTTACCTGTGTCACCGTCGTAGCTCCAGTGGAATTCCTCATCCTCCTGACCTGCGGATGGAAGGTAAGAGGTACTGATATTAGTTTCTCTCGGAGATATAATTCGTGCCAGGTTTAACATATTCTTGTAATGCGAGTTCGGGAGGATAAAATTTTGTTGTTTCTTTCTTTCTTTTGTGCTTGAAACTAATCCATTAATGAAATTACTATACTTAGGTATCTACCATGATACACTGAACGTAGTTCTCTCCGACAGGGAGAATATGTTTTCACTCCTGTTTATTCCTTTGTATAATAGCAGGATTACTCAGAAGCTAAAAGAGAGATTTAGACCAAATTTGGTGGGTAGATAGCCCATGTCACAGGGAACAATCGATTAACTTTTGGGAACGATCCCGATCGTATTACAGATTCTGGATCCGGAAAACACTCATTGCGAAACCCTAACCATTACGAGAAACTCTAACCCATTACGAAGAGTGTTTTGGAAATTACGTTGCCCTTGTCACAGATGCGCTCCACTGAGTGCCTCTCTAGTTCAAAATGTTCTTATGTGGTTAGGAATGCGCAACAATCAATCATGTGGTCAGAAAAAAAAAAAAATCTGTTCTAAACCAAAGTCGCCCACAAAAAGAAGTCCTTTGTCCTCTGCAACTGCTTAAATTATATTGAGAAACAAACCAGACACTATCCAACGATCCCGTGCGTGTTCTGCAGAATACGTTTATCTTGGGTGATGGAGGTCTTCAGAACCAAGATGTCAATACCACATAAGCGATTTCTGTTATTACTTTGGAAACACAGGTGCCTTCTGTTCCGCTGTGATTTTATATTTGAGACGGTAATTGTCTAAAATGAATATCAAAAAATATTTTCAATCAACCTTATCAAGTAAAACAACAATTACCACTTCTCTGTTTAATATAATTAAGCCTATATGGAAATAAAACTATACAGCCAACATCACTTTCTACTCAAAAACAAGGAAACATTTATTAACGTTCACAAAAGATAGGTCAAAGATGAATCACAGCGTGTAATATCCTTTACGTCGCTCTCTTCCCCGTTGAGCACTGATTACACTTTTATGTTGTAGAATGTGTTCATCTTGTTATAAGGGATTAGACATTAGGCTACCTCGAACCCCTTCAATCCAAAGGGGTCCCTCAAGAATAGCAAATAATTTTCTGGCAGAAAAAAAGAAAAAAGGAAGTTCACGGACTGCTGTGATTATATAGTCTAAACCTTACAGACTGCATCAGAATTACTTAAAACTATATAATTTACGAGCGTTGATCTGTCTAATACCTGATAGTTATTGCCGCTGCTTCTGATGATGATGATGATGATGATGATGATGGGGATGGCTGACGTTTATGATGGTAATGATGAAGATGCTGGCCACCTCCAAGCTACTAGTATACAGTATGCCGTACATACAACCACCACCACCATTAATAATCCCAGACACACATCATTTGTATAACACCCACATTATCGTCACATTATCTTTGCGTCACTGCAGTCAAAAAAAGAACAACAACAGGCCGAAGCAGGAACAT
>NW_027643119.1:17500-19225 GCF_032717465.1 Coenobita brevimanus | reverse complement strand
TTTCTTATTACTCTAAAACAATCTGTAAACCTACTTATGTACCTAGCCTTTCCGATCTTGTCTATGCAATCTTCAACGCGAGGGAGAGGGTAAGTGTCTGTTTTGGTTATCTGATTAACACGTCTGTAGTCGATGCAAAGCCGCTGTGACCCACCCGGCTTAGGTACCAGAGTGACAGGAGAACTCCACTCGCTCTGGCAGGGCTCAATCATCTTGTGGTCCAACAGGTAGCCAAGCTCCTTCTGGATGAGAGGAACTTTCACTGGGTTCAAACGGTAAGGAGGCAATTTAATTGGCTTTGCATCTCCAACATCGACATCATGCATCAACACAGTGGTTCTTCCTGGAGTAGCACGGAACACTTGCGGGTACTCCTGCAGTAATGCCGAAAACTCCTGCCTTTCCTTGGGAGGTAGATGAGAAAGCTTAGTCTGGAGATCATTCATGATATCAGGATTCTTCCCCAAACTATCACTCAGGCTCATACTGCATGGGAGAGCTTCACTTGCAGACTCGGGTGGAACAGCTACAGTGCAGACTGGATTATTTTCGTCCCGCCTGTGATATAACTTTAGCATGTTGATGTGACATAGTTGCTTGCTCTTTCTACGATCTGGTGTGGCGATGACATAGTTGACATCACTGAGTTTCTTCTCCACGAAATAAGGACCACTAAACTTGGCTTGAAGAGGTTGCCCATGAACTGGTAGCAGAATCAAAACCTGATCTCCTGGCTGAAAGTGGCGTAACCTGGACTTCTTGTCATACCAAGTCTTCATCTTCTCCTGAGCAGCTCCTAAATTCTCTCTCGCCAGCTGTAAAGCAGTGGACAGCCGTTCTTTGAACTTCATCACATACTCCAGCAGGTTGACGTCATCTTCCTCCGACAGCCAGCATTCCTCGAGTAACTTAAGGGGTCCTCTTACTTCATGGCCAAACAGTAGTTCAAAAGGTGAGAAGCCCAGTGATTCATTTGGAGATTCTCTTGCGGCAAACACAATGAATGGAAGACCTTTATCCCAGTCTCTTTGATGTTCCAAACAGTATTTCTTGAGCATCGATTTGAGTGTTTGATGATATCTCTCCAACGCTCCTCGGGTCTGGGGATGGTAAGCTGAAGACGTGATCTGGGTGATGCCCAACTCTTTCAGAGACTGCTTGAAAACATTTGACATGAAATTACTTCCCCGGTCTGACTGTACCTCCTTGGGCAGACCAAACTTTGTGAAGAACCCTAGCATTTCCTTAACCACGTTCTTTGCTGAGATGTTTCTAAGTGGAATGGCTTCAGGATAACGAGTAGCCATATCAATCATGGTCAACACATAAGAAAATCCTGAAGAAGTCTTAGGAAGAGGGCCCACAATATCCACCAACACACGGGTGAAAGGCGCCTCAAAAGGAGGAATGGGAACTAGAGGTGAAACCTTTTCGGTCTGATTACACTTCCCCACAACTTGACAGGTGTGACAAGACTTACAATACCAGGAAACATCCCTGAAGATACCTGGCCAGTAGAAGTGTTTCAAAATGCGTGCCACAGTCTTCCTCACTCCAAGGTGTCATGCCAAACTGGAATCATGAGGCACTCGAATGATATCCTGCCTACAAACACGAGGGATGACAACTTGATGTACAACCTCCCATTCACAGTCGGCTGATGCTGTTGGAGGTCTCCACTTCCTCATAAGTACTCCTGACTTTACATAATAACAAGTAGAAGCA